>NC_142065.1:5143753-5258753 GCF_059756535.1 Pantherophis guttatus
TTTTTAACACATTTTCACTGCAAGGCATAAGTGTCCATGACCTGTAATAAACCATCTCCAATGCTTGAATGCGGGGTTTAAATTGGGAGGAAGGAAGGCAGAGAGATGGGGAGATGGGGATAATAAAAATGTGCGTTACAATATATGAGATAGATGACAAGTACCTCATCCATTAACAGTGGCATTGTGTTTAAGAAACCAATTGTGTTGGTTGAGTCCTCTCTAGATAGCCGGAAACCTTTTGCTGTAACGTCATTCCCAGCCCCTCCCTCTACGTAGGTTCATTGTTCCCAAAACACACACTTTGTGATCCGTAATCGAATGTCCTGGGAGAACAGCGGGAGTGATTCATATCCAAAGTAGAACTTGGTAATCCCTTACTAAAGACGAGAGGTTGGAAAAGAAGGGCACTAACGCCCCGGTTTGCAGAACGAATAGGAGTCTGTTTAAGAAGGCTTGCATTGGAGAAAGAAAGAAGAAAGAAAGAAAGAAAGAAAGAAAGAAAGAAAGAAAGAAAGAAAGAAAGAAAGAAAGAAAGAAAGAAAGAGGGAGAGAGGGAAGGCCAGGAGAAGGGAGGGAGGGAGGAAAGAAGAAGGGAAGGAAGGAAGCAAAGAAGGAAGGAAGAAGATGGGGGAGGGAGGGAAGGAAGGAGGGAAGGAAGGAAGGCCAGAAGAAGGGAGAGAGAGAGGGAGGAAGAAGAGCAGGAGGGAGGAAGAAGGGAAGGAAGGAAGCAAAGAAGGAAGGAAGAAGAGGGAGGGGGGAGGGAAGAAGAAGGGAAGGAAGGAAGCAAAGAAGGAAGGAAGAAGACAGGGGGAGGGAGGGAGGGAAGGAGGCAGTCCAGAAGAAGGGAGAGAGGGAGGAAAGAACAAGGGAAGGAAGGAAGCAAAGAAGGAAGCAAAGAAGAAAGGAAGAAGACAGGGGGAGGGAGGGAGGGAGGAAGGCAGGCCAGATGAAGGGAGAGAGAGAGAGAGGGAAGAACAAGCGATGGAGGGAAGCAAAGAAGGAAGAAGGAAGGAAGAAGACAGGGAGGGAGGGAAGGAAGGAAGGAAGGAAGGAAGCAAGGAGGGAAGGAGGGAAGGAAGGAAGGCCAGAAGAAGGGAGAGAGGGAGGGAGGAAGAAGAGCAGGAGGGAGGAAGAAGGGAAGGAAGGAAGCAAAGAAGGAAGGAAGAAGAGGGAGGGGGGAGGGAAGAAGAAGGGAAGGAAGGAAGGAAGCAAAGAAGGAAGGAAGAAGACAGGGGGAGGGAGGGAGGGAGAAAGGCAGTCCAGAAGAAGGGAGAGAGGGAGGAAAGAACGAAGGAAGGAAGGAAGCAAAGAAGGAAGCAAAGAAGAAAGGAAGAATACAGGGGGAGGGAGGGAGGGAGGGAGGCAGGCCAGATGTAGGGAGAGAGAGAGAGGGAAGAACAAGCGATGGAGGGAAGCAAAGAAGGAAGAAGGAAGGAAGAAGACAGGGAGGGAAGGAAGGAAGGA
The DNA here is from genome assembly GCF_059756535.1 of Pantherophis guttatus. Classification (NCBI taxonomy): domain Eukaryota; kingdom Metazoa; phylum Chordata; class Lepidosauria; order Squamata; family Colubridae; genus Pantherophis; species Pantherophis guttatus. The sequence continues at coordinate 5,145,221 of NC_142065.1, forward strand.
AGGAAGGAAGGAAGGAAGGAAGGAAGGAAAGAAAGAAGAAAGGAAGGAAGGAAGGAAGGAAGGAAGGAAGGAAGGAAGGAAGGAAGGAAGGAAGGAAGGAAGGAAGGAAGGAAGGAGATAGTGTTTGGGATTCTGGCCACACCTTGAAACCCTCTGATTTAAAGAAGTTTTCTCAAAAACACCAAGTAACGCAAGATGGTTAAAACAGGCCTCTTTTAATATGCCAAGTGGTTTTTTTTGGTTTTTTGGTTTGGCCTATACATCGTTTGTCCCGAATGCATGAGAATGTTTCTCAGAGCCCTCTGAATTTCCCACACCAAAGGTTGGGAAACCGATCCGTTCCTCTGCTGATCCACGTCGTTTGTCAGAATGAGCTGAGTTATTGATTTCCCTCCGAGTGATTTTTTTTTTAAAAAAAACCCTCCTTATTAAAGCCGAGAGCTGCCCCTTCGCTTTCCTGCTGACAAGCTCGCCGAGAAGCGAGGCGTTGCTAAGAATTTTGCAAGGGTCACTTCGTGGCCGGAAACAATGATATAAATAGACCCTCATTGTGCAAATGTTCCCAACACCAGAAGGACTTTTTATATTCTAAATAGATGGTAATAATATGTCACAGATGGAAAGAATTCGGTGGCCTTGGATGCCCATAATGAGGAGGCTTGGCAGATTAGCCTATGTTTGCAGGAAATGCCGAGTTTAATGAAAAGAAGGACTGGGGGGGGGGGATCAGTAGTGGGATTCAAATCCCGGCACTACCGGTTTGCTATCGGTAGTAAGTGAGAACGTTTTTGATGACGTCTGGGCAGGTATGCAGAGCCTCCCGCCGCCGCCACTACCGGTTCGCACGAACCGGGAGCAACCCACTACTGGACATGATAGCAGTCTTCCGATATTTGAGGGGCTCCTACAAAGACGAGGGGGGGGTCAACCTATTCTCCAAAGCCCCAGAAGGCAGCACAAGAAGCAACGGATGGATTGACTTAGAGAAATGGGAAAAATTATGGTCACAGAATTATAAAATGACAATGTCAACAGCATATAAGGAAAATCTGGATAAGATGTTTTACAGGTGGCATCTACCCCCCCGGCGAGAATAGCCAGAATGTACAAGAATAAATCGGAGAAATGTTGGAAGTGTCATCCGACCCCGGGCTCATATTACCATATGTGGTGGACATGTGCAGAAGCTAAAAGATATTGGACTAAAATCCACAAATGATTGGAAAAAATGACAAAGAAACATATTGACTTTAAACCAGAGATATTTTTGGGGGGGATTTTACCAGAAATATACAATAGAGAAATGAGATATTTAATTGTGAATGTTTTAACTGCAGCTAGAATTGTATTTGCTAGAAACTGGAAAGGTGAGAAGATACCTACGGATGATGAGGTTATCAAGAAAATTTTGGAGTGTGCTGAAATGAGTAAATTGACATTTGAAATTAGGGAACAAGAAGATAAACAATATTATTGGATATGGGATTTATTTTATCAACGGTTAGATAAGAAAGAATGGAAATGAAATATGAAATGGATAAGATAATAAAACATATAAAGGGTTGTTTTTTTTCTCCCCCTTATAGAGGACAATTTACGGTTAAATAATTGGTAAATGAGAATAATAATGTAATAAACTGTTAAATAAGAAAATGTGGGATAGAGGATTAAGCACAAAAGATTCGTAACCGATCAATACACTTTCTGTAATTGTAATGGATGACAATTGTTTTATGTTTTAAGTTTTGTTTAAAAATAAAAAAAAAATCAAAAAAAAAAAAGAAGAAGAAGAAGAAGCAACGGATGGAAACTAACTAAGGAGAGAAGCAACCTGGAACTAAGGAGAAATTTCCTGACAGTGAGAGCGATTAATCAATGGAACGACTTGTCTCCGGAAATTGTGGGTGCTCCAACATTGGAGGTTTTTAAGAAGAGATAACACAATAAGAGAGTAACAGCATTGGAAGGGACCTTGGAGGTCTTCTAGTCCAACCCCCTGCTCAGGCAGGAAACAATAGACCATTGCAGGCAAATACTAGTTCTCCGATCTCTCCTTGAAACTTTAAAAAAGATGATTTGGGGGCTGGAGGCTAAAACATATGAAGAGCTTGGATAGCTCTGCAGACTAAAGCACTGTAATTTAACACCAGCTGTCTGCAATTAAAGTAAGCTTGTATCCCGCCAGGCTCAAGGTTGACTCAGCCTTCCATCCTTTCTGAGGTAGGTAAATTGAGGACCCAGTTTGTGGGGGCAATAAGCTGACTTTGTATAAAAAAGAAAACCGCTTAGAGGGGGGCCGAAAGCCCTACTAAGCAGGTATATACAAAAGTACGAAGGCTATTGCTTAATGCATTGTAAGCCCCCCTGAGTCTCCGGAGAAGGGCGGCATATAAATCGAACTAATAAATAAATAATTTATTAATAAATAATAGGAGCCTGGATAGCTCAGCAAACTAATGCATTGTAATTTAACTCCAGCTGTCTGCAATTAGTAAGTTCGAATCTTGTGAGGCTCAAGGTTGACTCAGCCTTCCATCCTTTCTAAGGTAGGTAAATTGAGGACCCAGTTTGTGGGGGCAATAAGCTGACTTTGTATAAATATACAAAAGTATGAAGGCCATTGCTTAACACATTGTAAGCCGCCCTGAGTCTCCGGAGAAGGGCGGCATATAAATCAAATTAAAAAAAAAAAAACGGTTGCAGGAATTGGGTAGGTCCAGTTTCCTGAAAAGAAGGACTTGGGGTGACATGATAGCAGTCTTCCAATATTTGAGGGGCTGCCACAAAGAAGTGGGGGTCAGCCTATTTTCCAAAGCACCTGAAGGCAGGAGAAGAAGCAACGGGTGGAATCTAATCAAGGAGAGAAGCAACTTGGAATTAAGAGGAAATTTCTTGACAGTGAGAACAATTAACCCGTGGAACTGCTTGCCTCAAGAAATTATGGGTGCTTCATTACTGGAGGTTTTTAAGAAGAGACTGGACAGACAGACATTTCATAATCATAAGTTTATTTGTCAAGCATATATAAGATAACAGGTAAAAGTATAAACGTAATTTGAATACATGAAAAGAGTAAGAGTAAAAAGGAATATGAGGACAGCGACGGAAGGCACGCTGGTGCGCTTATGCACGGCCCTTACGGATCTCTTAGGAATGGGGTGAGGTCAGTGGTGAAATGTAAAATTTGTTACTACTGGTTCTGTGGGTGTGGCTTGGTGTGTGGGGCGGGGTTTAATATGACTGAGTGGGCGTGGCTAACTTTTTTTTTTTAACTTTTAAAACCATTTTTTCTACAACCTCTTTGGCTGAAGAGGTTGTAAAAAAAATGCTTTTAAAAGCCTCTGACGATCCCAGCTGAGTTGCCTGATCGGCAGAGGCTTTCTTTTTTTAAAAAAAAAAAACAAAAAACCTCTGACGATCCCAGCTGAGCCGCGCGATCATCAGAGGCTTTTTTTTTTTTTTACTTTTAAAAGCATTTTTTCAGCCAAAGAGGTTGTAGAAAAAATGCTTTTAAAAGCCTCTGACGATCCCAGCTGAGTTGCCTGATCGGCAGAGGCTTTCTTTCTTTAAAAAAAAAAAAAAAAAAATTCTGACGATCCCAGCTGAGCCGCATGATCATCAGAGGCTTTTTTTTTTTAACTTTTAAAAGCATTTTTTCAGCCAAAGAGGTTGTAGAAAAAATGCTTTTAAAAGCCTCTGACGATCCCAGCTGAGTTGCCTGATCGGCAGAGGCTTTCTTTTTTTTAAAAAAAAAAAAAAACCTCTGACGATCCCAGCTAAGCCGCATGATCATCAGAGGCTTTTTTTTTTTTTTTTTTTTACTTTTAAAAGCATTTTTTCAGCCAAAGAGGTTGTAGAAAAAATGCTTTTAAAAATAAAATAAAAAAAGCCTCTGATGATCGCGTGGCTCAGCTGGGCATGGCGCGTGGGGGCAGGGATTTTTGCTACCGGTTCTCCGAACCACCCGCCTCCCATCGCTACCGGATCGGGCGATCCGGTCCGAACCGGGGGCATTTCACCCCTGGGTGAGGTCAACAGTAGACAGTTTAAGGTTAAAGTTTTGGGGGTTTGGGGGAAGAAACTACAGAGTCAGGGAGTGCATTCCAGGCATTGACCACTCTGTTGCTGAAGTCGTATTTTCTGCAATCGAGTTTGGAGCGGTTTACCTTGAGTTTGTATCTATTGTGTGCTCGTGTATTGTTGTGGTTGAAGCTGAAGTAGTCATTGACAGGTAGGACATTGTGGCAGATAATTTTATGTACTATTTTTTTTTTAATTTGATTTATATGCCGCCCTTCTCCAAAGACTCAGGGCGGCTTACAATGTGCTCAGCAATAGCCTTCATCCTTCTGTATATTTATACAAAGTCAGCTTATTGCCCCCACAAACTGGGTCCTCATTTTACCTACCTTAGAAAGGATGGAAGGCTGAGTCTTCTATGCTAGGGTTTGACTGAAATTATATAGGGTCTCCTGCCTGAAGGAAAAAAAAACCCAATGATGTTGAACGTGGCTTGTAGAGGTGCAGAATTAGCGCTTGTGGGGTGATGAATGGATCTACCATCGTTAAAATGTACTCGCATTGGTGCTACAGGAAATAATCTGTTTCTCTTAAGATGTGTTTTATTACGATTTTGCACAATGGGGTTAAGGAGCCTTGGTAGTACAGTGGTCTAAGGCACCCTGTTATTAAGCTGGTTATTAAGACCAGCTGCCTGCAATTACTGCAGGTTCGAATCTCGCCAAGGCTCAAGGTTGACTCAGCCTTCCATCCTTTCTAAGGTAGGTGAAATGAGGACCCAGATTGTGGGGGCAATAAGCTGACTTTGTATAAATATACAAAAGGATGAAGGCTATTGCTTAACGCACTGTAAGCCGCCCTGAGTCTCCGGAGAAGGGCGGCATATAAATCAAATTTAAAAAAAAAAAAAAAAGCTGGAAAATCCCAGATTGCGTAGGACAAGCATGGTGGAAAAAAGGAATGTTTCAAGGAACTGTAGCCTGCTCTACAATTATTCATTTAGTGACCGTTCCAAGTTACAACGGCACTGAAAAAAAGGGACTTATGGCCGTTTTTCACACTTATGACGGTTGCAGCATCCCCAGGGTTATGTGTGATCAAAATTCAGACGCTTGGCCACTGACTTGTACTTACGACGCTTGGAGCATCCTGGGGTCATGTCATCCTCTTTTGCGACCTTCTGACAAGCAAAGTCCATGGGGAAACCAGATTCACTTAACAACCATGTGACTAACTTAAAAAAGGTTGTAAAATAGGACAAAACTCACTTAGCAAATGTCTCGCTGAACAGCGGAAATTTTGGCCTCCATTGTGGTCGTAAGTCGGGGACTACCTGTATTGTAACTATAAAGTGCTGGTTGTTGGGAATGCTTGGAAGTGGAGCAGACACCCCCGTAACTGTAACCTATTTATTGGGTTCATTAAATGTCTTGCTTGAAAAGTTGCTTTAATTCACATTTAATTACTGGGCACATTTTGAATCGCTCTTTCTCGATCTGGACCACTTGAAGACGGGTGGACTTCTGGGAGTTGAAGTCCACCCGTCTTCAAGTGGTCAAGATGACTTAAATGTTGGTTCTCACCTTTAAAGTCTTAAATGAACTTTTAAGGGCTCAAATCTCTCGTTACAATTCTGTCAACTCATTAAAATCTGGGAACCAGGTTATGTTCAGGAAAGTTTATACTGATACAAATTATTTTTATAGGTTTTAACCTACATCTTCGTGGTCGCTCTCTTTCGAAAAACTGTTAATGCGAACTTTTCAGCCAAACATTAGAATGTCCGAAAGAATGATGGAATGACGGAGAATTCGGAAAGACGTTGAGATTTTCGAATGCTTTTCATTGCTTCGTAGTTTTGCAACGATGCATGATAATGTCGGTAGCTACCTCCGTCGTCTTTCTGAGAGGTAAATCGCATGAATAAGAACGGATAATAGCAATGTGGCTAAGAAGGGGATGATAATAAGATGGGGGCTACACAAATATAAGCAGGTATATACACAAATATAAGCTGGTATATACAAAAGTATGAAGGCTATTGCTTAACGCATCGTAAGCCGCCCTGAGTCTCCGGAGAAGGGCGGCATATAAATTGAACCAATAAATTGAACCAATAAATCTTTTAAAGAAATGAAATTAATAAATTATAAACCTAAGCTATGCACCTTTTTTAAAAAAAAAAAAATCCGTAGCAAAAAAAAAAAATTCAAACAGATCTGAAATCACTGTTATAGGATTCATGTATTTTATGCTTTCTTTATTCCCTGGCATATAAAAACATTTACCGATAATATAAGGTACTGTATTCTTATTAGTCATCCGTTTGAATTATTTTTATTTTATTTTTAAAATGTCAATGCTATGGCCTCCGAGAACCTCGTGGCCTCTAGCTGAGAACAGGAAAAATGAAGTTCCAGATCCTATTTTTGATATAAATAATATTGCAGGGGTGGATGATGGCATAACAATTAATTTCTGTTGGGTCAAGCTCAGCTTGGCAATTAAGCGTTCGAAGCCAATTAAGGAACAAAACCTCCTGACTTTCTCTGCTTTTTGTGTCGTTGCGATGGATAAAGAAAGAAATGTTTGCGTTTAACGGAAGCGTCCTTGTCCATCTCTCGGGAGGTGATTTCTGGTTGCTATCGTGATTTACACCTGGATGGTAGACTTTCTACAGATTGAGAGAGTTAGAAAATGAAATAATAGAATCACTGGGTTGGAAGGGACCTTGGAGAAATGGCTGTCCAATCTCTTCTTAAAAACCTCCAGTGATGGAGCACCCATAACTTCTGGTGGCAAGCAGTTCCATTGGTTGTTTGTTCTCACTCACAAAAAAATTCCCATTAAGTTCTAGGTTGAATCTCTCCTTGATAAGAACAGAACAGAAAGACAGAATCGGAAGGGACCTGGGAGGTCTTCTAGTCCAACCCATTGATCAAGCAGGAAACCCTATACCGTTTCAGACAAAGGGTTGTCCAATCTCTTCTTTAAAAATCTCCAGTGATGGAGAAGAAAGGAAGGAAGGAAGGAAGGAAGGAAGGAAGGAAGGAAGGAAGGAAGGAAGGAAAGAAAGAAAGAAGGAAGGAAGGAAGGAAGGAAGGAAGGAAGGAAGGAAGGCAGGCACGCAGGAAGGAAGGAAGGAAGGAAAGAAGGAAGGATGGAAGGAAAGAAGGAAGGAATGAAAGAAGGAAATTAAGAAGGAAGGCAGGAAGGATGGAAGGAAGGACGGAAAGAAGGAAGGATGGAAGGATGGAAGGAAAGAAGGAAAGAAGGAAGGAAGGAAAGAAGGAAGGAAGGCAGGCAGGAAGGACAGAAGGAAGGAAGGACGGAAAGAAGGAAGGATGGAAGGAAAGAAGGTAAGAAGGAAGGAAGAAAAGAAGGAAGGAAGGCAGGCAGGCAGGAAGGAATGAAAGAAGGAAGGACGGAAGGAAAGAAGGAAGGATGGAAGGAAAGAAGGAAGGAAGGAAGGAAGTTAAGAAGGAAGGCAGAAGGGATGGAAGGAAGGAAGGAAGGAAGGAAGGAAGGAAGGAAGGAAGGAAGGAAGGACGGAAAGAAGGAAGGACAGAAGGAAAGAAAGAAGGAAGGACAGAAGGAAGGACAGAAGGAAGGAAGGAAGGAAGGAAGGAAGGAAGGAAGGAAGGAAGGAAGGAAGGAAGGAAGGAAGGATTATGGTTGTTTACTCAAGTGGACTGGAAAACAAAAAGGTGATGAGGTAAACAGCAGTTCAGAAATGAATATTGTTGTCTTGATGGGATTCAGTAAAAAGCGGAGAGCTTTAAAATTTCAAGGAGAGATTTAGTTCTCCAGTAGCAAGTGCAGAAAATCGAGGACCATCGGCTGCTTCTCTAGTGCCTATTTTGTGAAGGATTTGTTCCTGGTTTTTACACCAAGAGGTTTTACAAGGGTCCAGGAAAAGCTGGATGAATCCGCATACAGACGGGAGGTTAAACAACTAGCCTCGTGGTGCGACTGGAACAATCTGGAACTAAACACTCAAAACCGTAGAAATGATGGTGGACTTTAGGAGAAACCCTTCCATACTTCCGCCTCTTGCAATAGTAGACAACACAGTATCAACAGTAGAGACCTTCAAGTTTCTAGGTTCTACCATATCACAAGATCTAAAATGGACACCCAACATCAAAAACGTCATCAAAAAAGCACAACAAAGAATGTTCTCTCTGGGCCGACTCAGAAAGCTCAAACTGCCCAAACAGGAGTTGCTGATCCAGTTCTACAGAGGAATCATTGAGTCTGTCATCTGCACCTCCATAACTGTCTGGTTTGGCTCTGCAACCCAACAAGACAGACACGGACTTCAGAGGATCATTAGAACTGCAGAAAAAACCATGGCTACCAACCTGCCTTCCATGGAGGACCCGAATACTGCACGAGTCAAAAAGAGGGCTGGGAAAATATCTACATATTTATGCCCTCGCATCCTGGGCATAAACTGTTTCAACTCCTACCCTCAAAACAACACTATAGAGCACTGCACACCAGAACAACTAGACACAAGGACAGTTTTTCCCCAACGCCATCGCTCTGCTAAACAACTAATTCCCTCAACACTGTCAAGCTATTTACTACGTCTGCTCTACTATTAATCTTCTCATCGTTCCCACCACCCATCTCCTTCCATTTATGACTGTATGACTGTAATTTTGTTGCTGGTATCCTTACGATTTATATTGATATTGTTTCCTGATTGCATATTTGTGCCCTATGACTATCATTAAGTGTTGTACCTTATGACTCTTGATGAACGTATCTTCTCTTTTTATGTACTCCGAGAGCGTATGCACCAAGACAAATTCCTTCTGTGTCCAATCACACTTGGCCAATAAAGAATTCTATTCTATTCTATTCTATTCTATTCTATTCTATTCTATTCTATTCTATTCTATTCTATTCTATTCTATTCTATTCTATTCTATTCTATTCCATTCTATTCTATTCTATTCTATTCCTATTTATACCCTATGACTATCATTAAGTGTTGTACCTTATGATTCTTGACGAATGTATCTTCTCTTTTTATGTACACCGAGAGCATATGCACCAAGACAAATTCCTTGTGTGTCCAATCACACTTGGCCAATAAAGAATTCTATTCTATTCTATTCTATTCTATTCTATTCTATTCTATTCTATTCTATTCTATTCTATTCTATTCCTATTTATACCCTATGACTATCATTAAGTGTTGTACCTTATGATTCTTGACGAATGTATCTTCTCTTTTTATGTACACCGAGAGCGTATGCACCAAAGACAAATTCCTTGTGTGTCCAATCACACTTGGCCAATAAAGAATTCTATTCTATTCTATTCTATTCTATTCTATTCTATTCTATTCTATTCTATTCTATTCTATTCTATTCTATTCTATTCTATCCTATCCTATCCTATCCTATCCTATCCTATTCTATTCTATTCCTATTTATACCCTATGACTATCATTAAGTGTTGTACCTTATGATTCTTGACGAATGTATCTTCTCTTTTTATGTACACCGAGAGCGTATGCACCAAAGACAAATTCCTTGTGTGTCCAATCACACTTGGCCAATAAAGAATTCTATTCTATTCTATTCTATTCTATTCTATTCTATTCTATTCTATTCTATTCTATTCTATCCTATTCTATTCTATTCTATTCCTATTTATACCCTATGACTATCATTAAGTGTTGTACCTTATGATTCTTGACGAATGTATCTTCTCTTTTTATGTACACCGAGAGCGTATGCACCAAAGACAAATTCAATAAAGAATTCTAATTCATTCTAATTCTTTGGAAATATTAGGAAAACGTTGGAATTTCAGCTCTCTCCCCCCCACACACACACATTGTGCCCTGCAATTCACCCAGCTGTATTTTTCTAGGACAACCTGCAAACCAGGTGTTCTTTTAATACTGTGTTCGATCACTGGAAGTTTTCAAGAAGAGATTGGAAAGCCATTTGTCCAGAATGGTACATGGTCTCGTTCTCAAACAAGGGGTTAGACTAGAGGACCTCCAAGGTCCTTCCCAACCCCATGATTCTGTGTTCTATGTTCTACCGCATATTGTGTCTAATCTTTGTCATTTGGAGCCATGGGAAAAACGTCGCCAGTTAGTCAAAAGGTGCGTTACAACTACTGATAGAAAACACCCTTTTTTCCTCCTGTTCTCTTCTTTTTCCCGTTTTTACCACACGAAGCCACACTCTTAAATAATTCACAAAAGGGAGAACCACTCCTTTTTACTGCCGTTTGGATAAAACTGTGTTCCTGCTCAGTTGTGGGTTTCAATTTTTTTTACTACCGGTTCTGTGGGTGTGGCTTGGTGGGCGTGGCAAGGGAAGAATACTGTAAAATCTCCATTCCCACCCCACTCCGGGGGAAGGATACTGCAAAATCCCCATTTCCTCCCGATCAGCTGGGACTCGGGAGGCAGAGAATAGATGGGGGGCGGGGCCAGTCAGAATTTTTATTACCGGTTCTCCGAACTACTCAAAATTTCCGCTACCGTTTCTCCAGAACTGGTCAGAACTTGCTAATACCCACCTCTGTTCCTGCTGGAACCAGGGGTTGGACTAGAAGACCTTCAAGGTCCCTTCCAACTCTGTCATTTTGGTTATTCTGTTATTGAAGGAAATCCCTTCGGAATCCAGTTCTTTTAAGCGTTTCTCCCAAACTCCGTCGTTGCAAATGGAACGGGAATACTGTTGATGGGGAAACAATATTCCCATTGAATTGAAAAATGAACCTTGATACAAACACAACTCCCATATCCAAGCCTACTCAGAATAACAGAGTTGGAAGATACCTTGGAGGTCTTCTAGTCCAACCCCCTGCTCAGGCAAAATACCCTATACCCAGTGGTGGGATTCAAATAATTTAACAACCGGTTCTCTGCCCTAATTATTTCTTCCAATAACCAATTCACCAAACTGCTCAGAAAGTTAACAACCGGTTCTCCCGAAATGGTGCGAACTGGCTGACTCCCACCACTGCCTATACCATTTCAGACAAATGGTTATCTAATATCTTTTTTTTTTTTTTAATTTGATTTATATGCCGCCCTTCTCCGGAGACTCAGGGTGGCTTACAATGCGTTAAGCAATAGCCTTCATACTTTTGTATATTTATACAAAGTCAGCTTATTGCCCCCATAACTGGGTCCTTTCCTTTGTTTCTTTCCTTTTTTTCCCTCTCTTTCTTTCTTTCACTTTCTCTCCTTCCTTCCTTCTTTCTTTCCTTCCTTCCTCCCTCCCACCTTTCCTTTCTTTCTTTCTTTCCTTCCTTCCTTCCTTTCTCTCCTTCCTTCCTTCCTTCCTTCCTTCTTTCTTTCCTTCCTTTCTTCCTCCCTCCCACCTTTCCTTTCTTTCTTTCCTTTTTTCTTCTTTCTTTCTTTCACTTTCTCTCCTTCCTTCCTTCCTTCCTTCTTTCTTTCCTTCCTTCCTTCCTCCCTCCCACCTTTCTTTTTTTTTTTTTAAATTAGATTTTTATGCCGCCCTTCTCCGGAGACAGGGCGGCTTACAGTGCGTTAAGCAATAGCCTTCATACTTTTGTATATTTTATACAAAGTCAGCTTATTGCCCCCACAAACTGGGTCCTCATTTCACCTACCTTAGAAAGGATGGAAGGCTGAGTCAACCTTGAGCCTTGGAGAGATTCAAACCAGCAGTAATTGCAGGCAGCTGTGTTAATAACAGGGTGCTTAGACCACTGTACTATCAAAGTTCCTAATATCTTCTTGAAAACTTCCAGTGATGGAGCACCCACAACTTCTGGTGGCAAGCAGTTCCACTGGTTAATTGTTCTCACTGTCAGGAAATTTCTCCTTAGTTCTAGGTTGCTTCTCTCCTTAATTAGTCTCCATCCATTGCTTCTTATCCTGCCTTCAGGTGCTTTGGAGAACAGCTTCACTCCCTCTTCTTTGGGGCAGCCCCTCAAATATTGGAATATTGCTAATGTGTCACCCACAGTCCTTCTTTTCATTAAACTAGACGTACCCAATTCCAACAACTCTTTGACAAGGAAGACCATAACTATAAAATCCCATTGATTTCAACAGCATTCCAGATAATCTGATTTGGAAAGGATCAACTCTCTTCCTTCTACTGTTGAATGCAGTAAATATGTATGATTGTTTATACTACTATATACTGAATATTTCCTTCTGCTCTGAGAAATTGGACGAAAGCAGTAAAAATCCACTCTTATGTTTATAGAGAGGATTTTTATAGCTTTCTCTGAATTTCACAAAAGGAAATATTCAATATATAGCAGTACAGCCGCAGTTCAGAAGAAAAACAAAAGAAGTTGACAGGCTCAGGGAAAAAAATGTTTAAAAGAATAAGAACTTTTTCTAAACATGGGCTCTCTTTATATTAAAGATTTATATTTCTTTTTTAAATATATATATATATTTATTATGTTTTATCAATGAGAATAAAATACAAATCAGGAAAAAAAAACATACATCTAACAGTAACAACAACAAAATATTGTGTAACAAAAAGGAATGAGATAAAGAAAAAAATGACCCAAACATTAAATAAGTCCAAAATTAATCATAGAAAAAAATCCATCTTGGTTGAATGCTAGTGTAATATTTGGATTAAACTGCTGTTGTTGTTTTTTTCTTTCATTTTTTATATATACTAGATGTTGGGTTGATTTGATTATTAGATAGAGACCTCCTCATCTGAAATATTTGTTTATAAATTATATTTTTCTTCTAAATAAGGATGAGAAAGTTTACAACTATTTGCAAAGCCAGCATATAAGAGGAAGAGAATTTATCATTTTTTATGTTTCTTTTCAGCATCCAGCCCAAAAATTATATTTCTATATGTAAACTATAAAATAAATTTATGTTATAAAATAAAATAAATTTATATTTCTTACTTCTAAATATGTAATACTTACATATTTCTAAAGATTAAAAATGCACCACAGCAAAAATCTCTTCCTTCCCCCAACTTTATGGCAAGATTCTTAGTTCATTCAGAATTGACGCTTACATTGTACTTCCAATAAATAGATAATAGACATATAAATCCACTCACACACTTATATGTGACTTTAAATAAAAAGGAACAGCTATTGCAAGAAAAGGAGGAAAAGAACCAATATAGAGATAGAAGTGTGAATGAAAAACATCACATATACATAGATTTGTAATATAATGAGGCACACTATTATTTTCCATTTTCTCAACTTCTCTTTCCAACCTGTTCCTCAAAGCAAGGTATACCATCCACACAACTTTAAATAAAAAGGAATACCTATTGCCAAAAAAAAGGGGGGGGGGGAATGGGAAGAACAAATAGAGACGTATGCAAATAAATCACGCAGCATATTATTTATCCCATTTTTCTCTTTTTTTCCATTTCTCTTTTGAACCTCGTAAAATCGACAGATACCAACGGCAACCGAAGAAACCGAACCGGTTGCTAATGAAGTTTTTAAAAAAGAGACACGTGGAGAGAATGAAGAAGGGGGGGGGAATAGATAGATAGATAGATAGATAGATAGATAGATGATAGATAGAGACAGAGATAGATAGATGTATAGATAGATGTATAGATAGATGTATAGATATCTATCTATATCTATAGCTCGCTCTAATGTCTATATCTCTATATCTATCTCTATATCTATCTATCTATCTACATCTGCATCTACATCTACATCTATATAACTATATCTATATATCTATATCTATCTATATATCTATTTATATCTACACCTATCTATCTATCTATCTATCCATCCATCTATCTATCCGTCTATCCGTCTATCCATCTATCCATCTATCCATCATCTATCTATCTATCCATATTATCTATCCATATCTATCTATCTCTTTCTATCTATCTATCTATCTATCTATCCATCTATCTATCCATCTATTTATCCATCTATCATCTATCATCTATCTATCTATCCATATCTATCTATCTATTTATCTATCCATTTATCCATATCTATCTATCTATCTATCTATCTATCTATCTATCCATCCATCTATCTATCTATCCATATCTATCTATCTATCTATCTATCTATCTATCTATCTATCTATCTATCCATCTATTTATCCATCTATCATCTATCATCTATCTATCATCTATCTATCTATCTATCTATCTATCTATCTATCTATCTATCTATCTATCTGTAGGAAGAAAGAAGAGCAGGCTAATAACTTAACAAATAGACAATTTCAACTGAAAAATAAAATTAAGACGTTACCAGGACGGAGAACTTGGCAAAGCAATTTGAATTTTGAGGTTTGAGTTCCTGTTGATGGTCTCTGTAAAAGTTGCAGGCTGATCTTGTATTATTATTATTAATTTTTTTTTTTTTTTGCCTTCTTTTCACTCTCTAGGAGAGGGGCTGGTAAGGTTGTTCCCCCTCTGGCTTGGCAACTCCGATTTTCCCACCTTTTGGAAGAGATTTTGTGTTCCCTTTCTTTTTATTGACGCTCGGTTTCCTCCTGTCATTGAGCCACAGCTCAGCCTACGCTGAGCCAATCGGGAAACAGGAAAGCTTTAAATCAGAAAAGGCATCACTCCGGCTTGAAAATGCCATGCTGGAGAACGGGAGAAAGGAAAAAATTGACTTCAGCATTGGACAGGGCTTGTGAAGAAGGTTGTTTTTTTTTTGAACCCGTGTCAGAAGAATAATTTGGGGTCCCAACTCAAGCCAGGGTTGCACAAGAAGAAATAAAAACACAGCTGTGAGGAAAGAATATTTATTGCTAAAAGCAAAAACAGCTTGCTTTTAAGGGGCAGGCTGCAGAGAAATGGGGGAATAGAAGCTGATTTTTATCAGGGAGAGCTTGTTCCGGGATATTACGTGCTGATTCTAGGGTGACATTTGAGGGGTGCATGTGTGTGTGGGTATGTGGGTGGGTGGGTAGGTATGTTTATTCTTGTGAACATGCCATTCCTCTGGGAGACCTAATTTAATGAACTCTGTGTTTGCAGACCTTATCCTTTGATATGTGGATCGGGTCTGGGTCACATATTTGAGGAAGTTTGCTAAATAAATAAAGGGCGGAAATGGATTTTCTCAAAACCGCAACGTAGTGTGCACCCAGGGGTAGATTTGGTGACCAAATAAAGCCCTGACTCATTTCGAATTTGAACACTGCTCTGCATATATACTGTATTCCAGGGTCATCCCTAGCACCGGGTAGGATGAATCGGGTCAAAAAATTCAAAATGGTGGCCGTAACCTTCCAATTGAAGATTTGCTTCTTTTCGGACTGCGCTGCACAGAAACGGAATCCAGAGTCCATCCTGGCTATGCAAAATATGTGCAAAGGTCTCCGTCTCTCTTTTTAATTGGTTTCTTTTTTAAAATCAAAATCGTCATAGGGTAAAACCCAAATGAAAATAAAGATGATAGGAACGTGGGAAAGGGGAAGAAAGAGGAAAAGGGTAGGTTCGGGGGGAAATTAAAAGAGCATTGACTGACTTCCAACTCTTTTTCAGAGCAATAAAATATAGAGTGAACGGAATCGCAGCCTCAACATTTCATTTTACCAACGTAAGAATAATAGAATAACAGAGTTGGCGAACAAATGGTTGACTTAATGACTGTGATGTTCACTTTTAAAGATCAGCAGGAAAAAAGATCATAAAATAAGGTTGGTCATAATAGGCAAGCTTATTATAGGAAGGAAGGGAGGGGGAGGGAGGGGGAAGGAGGGAGGGAGGGAGGGGTAGAGAGGAAGGAGGGTGGGAGAAGAGAGGGAGGGATGAAGAAGGGAAGGAAGGAAGGAAGGAAGGAAGGAAGGAAGGAAAAATGAAGGAGGGAGTAGAGATGGGAGGAAGAAAGGACAAGGAAGAAAGGAGGGAGGGAGGGAGGAAAGAGAGAGAGAGAAGGAAGAAAAGAAAGAAAGAGAAAGTGAAGGAGAGAGTAGAGATGGGAGGAAGAAAGGACAAGGAAAAAAGGAGGGAGGGAAGGAGGGAGGAAAGAGAGAAAGAAGGAAGGAAAGAAAGAAAGAAAGAGGGGGAGGGAGTGGAGTTGGAAGGGAAGGAAGGAAGAAAAAGAAAGAAAGAAAGAAAGAAAGAAAGAAAGAAAGAAAGGAGGGAGAAGCGATGGGAGGAAGGAAGGACAAGGAAGAGAGGAGGGAGGGAGGGAGGAAAGAGAGAAAGAAGGAAGGAAAGAAAGAAAGAAAGAGGGGGAGGGAGTGGAGTTGGAAGGGAAGGAAGGAAGAAAAAGAAAGAAAGAAAGAAAGAGGGAGGGAGGGAGTAGAGATGGAAGGGAAGGAAGGAAGGAAGAAAAAGAAAGAAAGAAAGAAAGAAAGAAAGAAAGAAAGAAAGAAAGAAAGAAAGAGAAAATGGAGGGAGAAGCGATGGGAGGAAGGAAGGACAAGGAAGAGAGGAGGGAGGGAGGGAGGAAAGAGAGAGAGAAAGAAGGAAGGAAAGAAAGAGAAAGAAAGAAAGAGGGAGGGAGGGAGGGAGGGAGGGAGGGAGTAGAGATGGAAGGGAAGGGAAGGGAAGGGAAGGGAAGGGAAGGGAAGGGAAGGGAAGGGAAGGGAAGGGAAGGGAAGGGAAGGGAAGGAAGTTAGATAAATAAATAAAGTTGTACAGCAAACATTTCCTTGAATGGAAGTCATAAATCATTCACAACCCAGAACTATAAATGATATGTTTATATTGTTCAGTAATTGATTCGTAAATTGCTGGTAACATCCATTCTTCAGCCCACGAAATACTTACTTATAGAAGTTGTAGGTGCTCCAACACTGGAGATTTTCAAAAAATAGATTGGACGGCCATTTCAGACAAACGGTAGAAGGTTTTCTGCCTTGAGAAGGAAATTAGAAACTATTCTAATAACCAAATGATTTCCCTTCACTTAAAAATTGCAGTGATTCGCTTAACAACAGTGTCAAAAAACATTGTAAAATCAGGCGCACTTAACTACCCCTTAGGAACAGAAATTCTGGTCTCCATCGGGTCGTAAGTAGAACATAGAACATAGAATAATAGAGGTGGAAGGGCCCTTGGAGGTCTTCTAGTCCAACCCCCTGCTTGAGCAGAAGAGCCTATACCATTTGAGATAAATGATTGTCCAGTTTCCTTGATTAGTTTCCACCCATTGCTTCTTGTCCTGCCTTCAGGTGCTTTGGAGAATAGCTTGACTCCCTCTTCTTTGGGGCAGCCCCTGAGATATTGGAACGTTGCTATCATGTCTCCCCTGGTCCTTCTTTTCATTAAACTAGACATACCCAGTTCCTGCAACCGTTCTCCGTATATTTTAGCCTTCAGTCCCCTAAATCCTCTTTGTTGCCCTTCTCTGCACTTTTTCCAAGAGCCTCAACATCTTTTTCATATTGTGGTGACCAGAATTGTAATCAGTTTTACGTCAGTGTATAAGAATTTATGAACTGGAATAGCCATAACAACAAGTCAGCCCATGGGAACTGTTTGGTGACTGAGACACAGGATTTGTTGTGAGCCGTATGTTAGACGGCTCGGAGCCTGGGTGTGGCTTAGCCTAACCGTTCTGTGTATTTGAAGAGTTCGTTCGTCTTTGCTTGACTGCTTCTACTTCTTGTCCTTGTCCTTGCTACTTCTTCTTCTCTCTACCATGGTGCAAGAGCTGCATGGGTATTGTATACATGCATCATGTTTTATATTATTGTATACAGGAGTGGGATTCAAAAAAATTAGCAACCGGTTCTCTGCCCGGTTGCTGGGTGGGCATGGCCATGATGGGCGTGGCCTACTCAGCCTCCTGCCTCAGTTTTCCTCAAGTCTCCGGGAAGGCAAAAATGGCCTCTCCCGGGCTCTGGAGGCCCTCCGGAGGCCAGAAACGAGCCCATTTCTGGATTTCCGGAACTTCTGGGAGGCCCGTTTTTTGCCCTCCCCAGGCTCCAGAGGCTTTTCTTGAGCCTCCGGGAAGGCAAAAACAGGCTCCCCCGGGCTCTGGAGGCCCCCGGAGGCTGGAAACCAGCCTATTTCCAGACTTCTGGAACTTCTGGGAGGCCCGTTTTTCACCCTCCCACGGGCCCTGCACTTACCTGGCATCCAAAACGGGCCGTGCGGAGACCCCTGGGAGGGGAGGGGCCAGCGAGTTCTTGCAACTACCAGTTCGGCGAACCAGATGTAAAATTAGCATCTGATTTGCCCGAACCGGCTGGATCCCACCCCTGATTGTATATAAAGAAGTTTTCTTCTATAAATGAATCCTGCTGAATTATTTACTTGTGTGCTGGCTGGATAGCTAGGGTCTCTGACATTTTATATGTGAAAAAATATTATTTTTGTCAAGGACCACACATATGTTGAACTCAAAGGATGCTGAGGTTAAGGGAAACTTAAGTTCTGTGTGGTTCAAAGTTCTTGCGACAGGGAATGGTAAAAAAAAAAATCAAGCAGGAAAGCGAAGTGGGGGAAGAGTGTATCTTACATACACTCTCAATTGTACGTTTAATTAATATTCACCCTAATGGAAGACGGTCTGTGATTAAACGCTGACATTTTGCTGGGACAAAGACAATTAAGCACCAAGGTAAAAAGAAAAAAAAAGAAAAAGAAAAAGAAAGAGGAATATATGTAATGGGAAAGTTAAGTTTTGAACTTCATCATAGTTAATAGCTCGAGGAGGAGCGAGGAGAAGGTAGGCGTTAATTTAGCTTTATGTCACATTGGAATTCTTGTCTTTTTTTTTTTTTTTTTTCTTTCGAATCCAGCTGCGTTTTGCAAAAAAAAAAAAATAGAGTTTTTTGAAGTTTTCTGAGCAACCCTGAGTTGTTTTCTAAAATGCTCGTTTTTTAAAAAAAACAAAACAAAAAACCAGTAGACCTTGACTTATTACAATTTGTTTATTGGCCATTCAAAATCACAATGGGAAAAATGACCGGACCATTTTTCAAACTTAATGACCATCGTTGTGGTCACGTGATCAAAATTCGGACAACTCGTCAACCGGTCTGCACCGGTAGTCCTCAACTTACGACCGTGATTGACCCCCCCCCCAAATTTCTGTTGCTAAGTGAGACGTCTATTAAGGGAGTTTTGCCCCGTTTTACAACCTTTCTTGCCACCATTGTTAAGTGGGTCACTGCACTTGTTCAGAGAGCAACGTGGTTGTTAAGTGAATCTGGCTTCCCTATTGGCTTTGCTGGTGAGAAGGCCACAAACAGGGATCACGTGACCCTGAAACCGTCATAAGTACAAGTCAGTTGCCAAGCATCTGAATTTTGATCAGGGGACCTTTGGGATGCTGCAACGGTCGTAAGTGTGAAAAATGGTCGTAAGTCCCTCCTTTCAATGTTGTAACTTTGAACAGTCACTAACTGGATGACCTATATTTATGACGGTTGCAGTGATTCGCTTCTGCGACCTTCTGACAAGCAAAGTCTATCTATAGGGAAGCCAAATTCACTCAACAACCGTGTTTCTAACTTAACAACTGCAGTGACTCGCTTAGCGACGGTGGCATGAAAGATCATAAAATGTGGCAAAACTCACTTCACTGTCTTGCTTAGCCACAGAAATGTTGGGCTCAACGGCGGCCGTAAGTCGAGGAACCCATGTATTCGATTATTCCTTGTATTATGATGATGAAAACCAGCATTAATCAAAGGAGCTGCCATCAGTTCTTAAAAGGAAAGAAATGAAACAAGGAATAACTTTTTAAAAAGCTGATCTACAGGTAAAGCGACGGGAAGTGACTCTAACGTCAGCATCAAGAATCCGTCACAAATCGGCCTCGTTCATCACGTCACGGAACCGGTGACGATTATGGCAACGCTTCCATGATGATGCCATGACACACGCGTGATGCCACCTCCTGCCTCTCCGACACCCACGGATTGCGTTCAACAGTGAATAGTCACCTGTTTTGAAGGTAACCATCTGGAGTGCAAAAACTATTCTACTGGCTCTTACCTGCTGGTGGGGAAAAAAAGTGAAAGTGTCATCATTGATCCTACAGGGAGGGAATTAGAATAAAATAGAGATGGAAGGGACCTTGGAGGTCTTCTAGTCCAACCCCCTGCTCAAGCAGGAGACCCTATACCATTTCAGACAGGTGACTGTCCAATCTCTTCTTAAAAGCCTCCCGAGATGGCGCACCCACAATTTCTGGTGGCAAGCTGTTCCACTGGTTAATTGTCCTCACTGTTAGGAAGCTTCTCCTCAATTCCAGGTTGCTTCTCTCCATGATGAGTTTCCATCCATTGTTTCTTGTCTTGCCTTCTGGTGCTTTGGAGAATAAATTGACCCCCTCCTCAAATACTGGAATACCTCTATCATGTTCCCCCCTAATCCTTCATTTCTCTAGACTGGCCAAACCCAAATCTTGCAACCGTTTTTTAGATGTTTTAGTCTCCAGGCCTTTAATCATCTTGGTTGCTCTTCTCTGCATTTTTTCCCCAAAGTCTCAACATCTTTTTTGTAATGTGGGGACCAAGACCGGATGCAGGATTCCAGGTGTGGTCTTACTAAGGGTTTATAAAGTGGTAGTAATACTTCACCTGATTTTGATTCTATGCCTCTGTTTATACAAATAAGGATTGTATTCGCTTTTTTGGCTGCTGATCTTTCTTTCTTTCTTTCTTTCTTTCTTTCTTTCTTTCTTTCTTTCTTTCTTTCTTTCTTTCTTTCTTTCTCTTTCTTTCTTTCTTTTTCTTTCTTTCTTCCTTCCTTCCTTCCTTCCTTCTCTTCTCCTCCTTCTCCTTCTTCCCCCTCCTCTTTCTTTCTTTTCGGCTGCTTAGTTGCTCTTCTCTGAACTTTTTCTAAACTCTCAACCTCTTTTTGGTAGTATGGTGACCAAAATTGGTTTCAGGATTCCAGATGTGGCCTTACTAAGGGTTTATAAAGCAGTACTAATACTTCACCTGATTTTGATTCTATGCCTCTGTTTATACAAGCAAGGATTGTGTTCGCTTTTTTGGCTGCTGCCGCACACGGCTGGCTCATGTTTCAGTGATCGTCCACTAGGACTATGACAGGTGTATTGGCTCAAACTACAGCAGTAGACAAAGATGTTACAGGTAATTTTTTTTTTTTAATTTGATTTATATGCCGCCCTTCTCCGAAGACTCAGGGAGGCTTACAATGTGCTCAGCAATAGCCTTCATCCTTTTGTATATTTATACAAAGTCAGCTTATTGCCCCCACAACTGGGTCCTCATTTCACCTACCTTAGAAAGGATGGAAGGCTGAGTCAACCTTGAGCCTTGGCGAGATTCGAACCCTGCATTAATTGCAGGCAGCTGGTCTTAATAACCAGCTTAATAACAGGGTGCCTTAAACCCCTGTCCTACCAAGGCTCCGTAATCTTGGAACTCCAAAGGTTTTAGGCTCAATTGTGGTCATAAGCCGAGGACTACCTGTAAAAAGGTGAGGAGGCTTGCCATTGGAACTTTGGAATGAGATTGTAAGTATCCCTGTGGAGGTCCATAACTTTAACTGGTCGTAAGTCAAGGACTACATTGTATTTTGGGGTGGGGTGGGGAAACTGAATTACAGGTAGTTCTCAACTTATGACCACAATGGAGCCCAACATTTCCATTGCTAAGCGAGACAGTTACTAAGTGAATTTTGCTCCATTTTATGACCTTTTTCCTCACAGTTGTTAAATGAATCACTGTCATTGTCAAGTTAGGAAGAGGGTTGTTAAGTGAATCTGGCGTCCCCATTGACTTTGCTTGTCAGAAGGTCACAAAAAGGGATCACGTGACCCCAGGACACTGCAACCGTCATAACTATGAGACATGTTGCATCTGAATTTTGATCACGTGACCCTGGGGATGCTGCAACGGTCATTAAGTGTGAAAAACAATCATAAGTCGCTTCTTTCCGTGCCGTTGTAACTTCGAACGGTCACCAAATGAATGGCTGTAAGTCGAGGACTACATATATAAGCCCACACACTGCTGTCCATGGTACTGAAATATAAGGTAGTGGAAATAGTAATTCTTGGGAGTTTGAGCGGCTACAGAGTGGCCTTGACTTGCAACCTTTCATTTAGTGACGGTTCAAAGGTAGAACGGCACTGAAAAAAGTGACTTATGACCGTTTTTCACACTTACGACCATTGCAGCATCCCCCTTTAGTCATGCGATTAAAATTGAGAAGCTTGACAACTGATTCATATTTATGACGGTTGCAGACTGTGTCCTGGGGTCACGCGATCCCACTTTTGCGACCTTCCCACATGCATAGTTCATGGGGAAGTCAGATTCACTTAACAATCTGGTTACTGACTTAACCACTGCAGTGATTCACTTAACAACGGTGGCGAGAAAAATTGTAAAATGGAGCAAACCTCACTTAATAACAGTGGCAGTGTTCCGGGGTGACGTGATCCGGTTTTGCGACCTTCCAACATGCATAGTTCATGGGGAAGCCACTTAACAACCCTGTTATTAACTTAACAACCACAGTGAATCACTTAACAGCAGTGGCAAGAAAGGTCGTAAAATGGAACAAAACCCACTTAACAAAAGTCTCACTTAGCAACAGACATAGGGGGCTCAATTGTGATCATAAGTGGAGGACAACATACGTGGGGGACAAAAATACGTTGGAAGCTGGAAAGAAAAAATGGTTTGGAAAGATTTGGCCAGTAGCCCCCATTAAGAAAACCACAGCTTTCCCACAAAATCTTGAAATCGGATCAATTAAAAATCTGATGGCTTTATTAGCCTGCTATATTAAGCTCAGCAAACTTTTAATCTTGAGTCTCTCTCTTTTTTTTTTTTCTTTCTTTAAATAATTATTTGGCCTTGGCAGGTTGCTAGAACCTGACTCACTTTGTTAATTTATCACTGAGCATATTGTACAAATCCAAGGTTAATTTGAGATTAAACATCTTGGCCACTGCAGTCAGTGAGAAGTGGAGGGATCTGAGGCTGTTCACCAATTATAAAATTAGAATCTGCAGAGTGAAAATTAGCTTATTTCTGCACATGGTAAGAGAAATAAAATTTAAGTTTAGAAGGGAATCTGGATGACAGGTAACTATAGGTCCGTGATGGCTAACCTTTTTGCCGTCAAGTGCCAAAAGTGGGGGGAGTGGGGGGGGCTCGTGCACGCATGCCCAACCCATAATTCAATGCGCCCCCCGCACATGCGCAAACAACCCCCCCGCGTTCCCCCCACTTTTGGCACGTGATGGCACAGTGGGCCCGTTTTCCACCTTCCCCAGGCTCCAGAGTCTTTCTTAGAGCCTGGGGAGGGCAAAAACAGCCTTCCCTACCCTACCCAGAGACCCTCCGAAGGCCAGAAACAGCCTGTTTCCCAATTTCCGGTGGGCCCAGAAGGCCCAAAAATCAGCTGGCCGGCATGCACATACGCACTGGAGTTGAGCTAGGGCAATGCTCGCATGACCACCAATATGGCTCCATGTACCACCTGTGGCATGCATGCCATAGGTTCACCATCGCAGCTATAGGTAGTCCTCGGCTTATGACCACAATTGGGAGCAGAACGTCTGTTGGAAGTGAGGCAGTCATTAAGTGAGTTGCACCCAATTTTAGGACCTTTTTTTGGATGCGATTGTTAAGTCAATCCCCACGGTCATTAAGTGAATCACCATGGTCATTAATTGAATCACAAGGTTGTTCAGTGTATCTCGCTTCCCCCATTGACTTTGCTTGTCGGAAGCTGTCTGGGAATGCCACAAATGGGGATCACATGTATTTATGCAGCTCTCATCAATATATACTGGCAGCCAAGCACCTGAAGGTTGATCACGTAGCCATGGTGACAGTCGTAAGTGTGAGGACTGTTTCTAAGTCACTTTTTTCAGTGCCATCATAACTTCAGGATCTGAGTTGCAAACACCTGAACAAACACTAGGTGGCAGCAAAGGTTAGAACTGTCTATATCTCAGCAACCATCTGTAATCGTTCAAATTTTTTGCAGACAAACAAATAATAGATCGATCGATCGATCGATCAATAGCTAGCTAGCTAGCTAGCTAGCTAGCTAGCTAGATAATAGATAGATAGATAGATGAATAGATAAATAAATAATATAGATAGATGGATGAATAGATAGATGAAGATAAATAAATAATAGATAGATAGATAGATAATAGATAATAGATAGATAGAGATAATAGATAGATAAATAATAGATAGAGATAATAAATAAGAGAGAGAGAGAAATAATAGATAGATAGAGATAGATGAATAGATAAATAAATAATAGATAGATGAATAGATAGATGAATAGATAAATAAATAATAGATAGATAGATAATAGATAGATAGATAATAGATAATAGATAATAGATAGATAGATAGAGATAATAGATAGATAAATAATAGATAGAGATAATAAATAAGAGAGAGAGAAATAATAGATAGATAGAGATAGATGAATAGATAAATAAATAATAGATGAATAGATAGATGAATAGATAAATAAATAATAGATAGATGAATAGATAGATGAATAGATAAATAAATAATAGATAGATGAATAGATAGATGAATAGATAAATAAATAATAGATAGATAGATGGATGGATGGATGGACGGACGGACAGACAGACAGACAGAGACAGACAGAGAAATGAGAGAGAGAGAGAGAGAGAGAGAGAGAGAGAGAGAGAGAGAGAGAGAGAGAGAGAGAGAGAGAGAGAGAGAGAGAGAGAGAGAGAGAGAGAGATTTATTTCATAAGAACTCTGGGAAAATTGATGCTTCATCCAAAACACGGGTGGAAACCAATCAGAAATATATTGTGATGGGGGTGTTAACAATTCCTCCTGGGGTTGGTTTTAAAAAGGGTAAAAGTCAGTAAGGTTCAAGTCCTTATGATTCACAAACCAAGGAACAGCACAGCCTTTATTCCTTGCTTTTCAGTTCTTCTCCGCGGGGAACGGGCAAAATGGCAAAACGTGAATATCGCTTTCGGATTATTTTTCCCCCCCGCTCTGTTCTACCCCCTCAAAGGTTAGACGTGTCAAACTTCCACACCGCAATTATGCACGCCGGGTTTTTAATCACCTGATCTCTGCACACCACGTAGACTGTTGGAGGCCAAAAACAAAATTGGAGATTCCGCATTGTAGAATAAAAGCTGGGAACAGCAGGGGGAGCCAGCTCACCGATAGGAATTCTACGCTTCTGGGAAAAAACGATGGGTAGCTTGAGCCATACAGATGCTGGGACCCTAACACAAGTGGCATGGGAATTGAAGCCTCCGGTATGGTGCCAATGGAAACAAAATTGGGCATTGTTTGCTAAATTGCACGCCCAAGGACCCTAATCTCTTGGTACAAAAGAAACTTGGGAGGTGCCAATTTTCCCCCCCTGAAATTGACTAATCCAATAATTGCAGACGGCTTGCAAACAGGTTAATAGCAGGTGCTGAGAAATCCTCGCACAGAACCACCAACTCTTCGGGGATTGAACTGAATTAAGGGTTTTGTTCTGCCAACGGGTGTGTGCGTGTGTGTGTGTATGTTGTTTGCCTGTTTTCGTTTTAGGACTTTTTTAAAGGCCTCCGTAGAATCTCACGAAGTTGCGGGAGCTTCCTCACTGGAAGCTTTCAAGAAGAGACTGGACTGCCATCTGTCAGAAATGTGTGTAGGGCCGGGATGACGAACCTATGGCACGCGGGCCACAGGTGGCACGTGGAGCCGTATCTGTGGGCACGTGAGCATTGCCCTAGCTCAGCTCCAGCGCGCATGTGTATGCCGGCCAACTGATTTTCGGGCCTTCTAGGCCCACCGGAAGTCAGGAAACGGGCTGTTTCCAGCCTCTGGAGGGCCTCCGGGGGAGTGGGGAAGGCTGTTTTCACCCTCCCCAGGCTCCAAGAAAACCTCTGGAGCCTGGGGAGGGCGAAAAACGGGCCTTCCGGGAGTTGGGAAATGGGCCATTTCCGGCTTCCGGAGGACCTCCGGGAGGGTGGGGAAGGCCGTTTTCACCCCACCCACCCCCAGGCTCCAAGAAAATCTCTGGAGCCTGGGGAGGGTGAACAATGGGCCTTCTGGGAATTGGGAAACGGGGCGTTTCCGGCCTCCGGAGGAGCTCCAGGAGGGTGGGGAAGGCCATTTTCGCCCTCCCCAGGCTCCAAGAAAACCTCTGGAGCCTGGGGAGGATGAAAAAGGAGCCTACTGGGCTCACTGGTAACCTTTTTCCTGTCGCATGCAAAAAGTAGGGGGAGCATGGGGGGGTCATGCGTGCATGTGCAGGGGGCTGGGAGGCATTGAATTATGGGTGTGGGCACTCAGGCGTGCGACCACCCTGCACTCCCCCCGTTTTTGGCACACAACGGCAAAAAGGTTAGCCATCCCTGGTGTAGGGTCTCCCAGGGGTGGGTTCCACTTATCTTTACAACCGGTTCGTAGTAGATCACACATGCACTCTTCTGCGCAGAAGCTTCTGCGCATGCACAGGTCACCGATGATGACGTCGTGCCGGGTGGATGAAGCCTCCTGCCAATTTTACTACCGGTTCTATAGAACCGGAACAGAACCGGGAGCAACCCATCACTGCTTGGATGGGGGGCTTGGGCTAGATGACCTACAACCTATGATGAACGAACCTATGGCATCCGAGGTGGGTTTCAGCAGGTTCTGACCAGTTCTGGCGAACCGGTTGCGGAAATGTTGAGTAGTTCAGAGAACCGGTAGTAAAAATTCTGACTGGCCCCGACCCCATCTATTCTCTGCCTCCCGAGTTCCAGCTGATGGGGAGGAAATGGGGATTTTGCAGTAACCTTCCCCTGGAGTGGGGTGGGAATGGAGATTTTACAGTATCCTTCCCCTGCCACGCCCACCAAGCCACGCCAAGCAAACCACGCCCACAGAACTAATAGTAAAAAAAATTGAATCCCATCACTGTATGACATGTGTGCCAGAGCTGTCATGCAGCGCCCTCTCTGTGGGCACATGAGCTGTCGCCACAGTTCTGCTCCACCACACATCCATGTGCGCCTCCCACCGGTCAGCTGGTCTTCAGGTCACTGCCGCGCATATGTGGGGGTGTGTGCAGGGGGCTCATGCGCGCATCTGCATGTGAAAAGCGGTCGTAAGTCACTTTTTTCAGTGCCGTTGTAACTTCGAACGGTCACTAAATGAACTGTCTAGGACCATCTTAGAACACAACTATATTCTATAGTTGGAACGGGAAAGTAAAGACTTAGGAGGTGCTTTCAGGTAACATGATAACACTGGTTAATACTAATCTTGGTTAGATGACAGATTCACGGAGTTGGAAGGGACCTTGTAGGTCATCTAGTCCAACCCCCCGCCCAATCAGGAGACCCTACACCATTTCTGACCGATGACAGTCCAGTCCCTTCTTGAAAGCCTCCAGGGATGAAGCTCCCACAACTTCCGAAGGCAACTTCTGTTCCACGGGTTGATTGTTCTCACTGCCAGAAAATTTCTCCTTATTTCTAGGTTGAATCTCTCCTTGATCAGTTTCCATCCATTGTTCCTTGTCTGGCCTTTGGGTGCTTTAGAAAATAGCTTGACCCACTTCCTCCTCTCTGGGGCAGCCCCTCAAATACTGGAAGATGCTCTCCTGTCTCCCCTGGTCCTTCTCATCACTAGGCTAGCCAGGCCCAGTTCCTGCAACCGTTCATCATATGTTTTAGCATCCAGGCCTACTTTGATCATCTTAAATAGAGTCAGATGAACAGAGTTGGAAGGGACCTTGTAGGTCATCTAGTCCAACCCCCACTCCCACCCAATCAGGAGACCCTACACCGTTTCTGACAGATGGCAGTCCAGTCCCTTCTTGAAAGCCTCCAGTGATGAAGCTCCCACAACTTCCGAAGGCAACTTCTGTTCCATCGGTTGATGGTTCTCACTGTCAGAAAACTTCTCCTTATTTCCAGGTTGAATTTCTCCTTGATCAGTTTCCATCCATTATTCTTTGTCTGGCCTTCATGTGCCTTGGAGAATAGCTTGACCCCCTTCCTCCTCTCTGGGGCAGCCCCTCCAATATTGGAAGATGCTCTCCTGTCTCCCCTGGTCCTTCTCTTCACTAGACCAGCCAGGCCCAGTTCCTGCAACCGTTCTGCGTATGTTTTAGCCTCCAGTCCCCTCATCATCCTGGTTGTTCTTTTTTGCACTCTTTCTAGAGTCTCAACATCTTTTTTTATAGTGTGGGGACCAAAACTGGATGCAGTATTCTAGGTGTGGTCTTACTAAGGTTTTATAGAGTGGTATCAGTACCTCCCTTGATCTTGATTGTATCCCTCTGTTAATGCAGTTTAGGATTGCATTGGCTTTTTTGGCTGCCACTGCACACGGCTGGCTCCTATTTAGCTGATTGTCCACTAAGACTCCAAGATCCCTCTTACAGTGACTGCTATTACACCTGGTTTCACCCAATCTATATGTGGACTTTTGGTTTTTCTTGCCTAAGTGTAAGACTTTACTGAATGTTGAATAGAATAGAATAGAATAGAATAGAATAGAATAGAATAGAATAGAATAGAATAGAATAGAATAGAATAGAGTAGGGTAGGGTAGGGTAGGGTAGGGTAGGGTAGGGTAGGGTAGGGTAGGGTAGGGTAGGGTAGGGTAGGGTAGAATAGAATAGAATAGAATAGAATAGAATAGAATAGAATAGAATAGAGGAGAGGAGAGGAGAGAAGAGAAGAGAAGAGAAGAGAAGAGAAGAAAGGAGAGGAGAGGAGAGGAGAGGAGAGGAGAGGAGAGGAGAGGAGAGGAGAGGAGAGGAGAGGAGAATAGAATAGAATAGAATAGAATAGAATAGAATAGAATAGAATAGAGAAGAGAAGAGAAGAGAAGAGAATAAAGAGAAGAGAAGAGAGGAGAGGAGAGGAGAGGAGAGGAGAGGAGAAGAGAAGAGAAGAGAAGAGAAGAGAAGAGAAGAGAAGAGAAGAGAAGAGAAGAGAATTAGAAAAGAGAATAGAAGAATAGAATAGAATAGAATAGAATAGAATAGAATAGAATAGAATAGAATAGAATAGAATAGAATAGAATAGAATAGAGGAGAGGAGAGGAGAGGAGAGGAGAGGAGAGGAGAGGAGAGGAGAGGAGAAGAGAAGAGAAGAGAAGAGAAGAGAAGAGAAGAGAAGAGAAGAGAAGAGAAGAGAAGAGAATTCTTTATTGGCCAAGTGTGATTGGACACACAAGGAATTTGTCTTAGTCCATAATGCTCTCAGTGTTCATAAAAGAAAAGATACGTTCATCAAGAATCCTAACGTACAAAACTTAATGATAGTCATAGGGTTGAAGAGATGAATGTTGGCTTAGTCTGCAGGGCAAACAACCTGAGTTCAACCTGCTGTGCAAAACCAAAAACCTGATTTAGTAACCATCTTAAGGGCTCCTTGTGGGAAGGCAGCCACCGAGCGTTACTTTGCTCAGAAAGAGATAACAGGAATCATAATCATTTTTTAAAGGAACAAACCCATTCTGACATCCGTGTTTTCCAACAGATGATTCACACTTGTTAAATAACGTGTCCAGCAGACTTCAAATAAAATCTTCGGATCAATCCGTTTTAATCTTCAACCCAGCTGAAAGCAATTTAAATTTAAGACCTGCGACCGTTTTATTATCAGGTTTTTCGAGTCTTTCATCCGCTTAAGCCATACCTGTTTTTAATGTCAATTTGAATTTTTGATAAAGCGGTTGGGTGAGTCCAAAGCTTGCTGGCGGTGTTGTAACAATATTTATTATATATAATCACCTTGTTCTTCTGGTTGTTTTGTTTATTTATTGAGTCTCTTGGTTTTGCTTACTCGGTAGGGGAAAAATTATTTTCGATCAACTTCTAAAACCCTTCAGTGAGTTTTATTAATCTCAGTTTGCTGAGAACGTTTGGGAACTTTTTCCGTCAAATGGCAGGCAAACCCCCCCCCCCCCTTTTATTTATTTATTTTTTTTTTTGCTTTAATTTATATGCTGCCCTTCTCCGGAGACTCAGGGCGGCTTACAGTGCGTTAAGCAATAGCCTTCATACTTTGTATATTTATACAAAGTCAGCTTATTGCCCCCACAATCTGGGTCCTCATTTTACCTACCTTAGAAAGGATGGAAGGCTGAGTCAACCTTGAGCCTGGGGAGATTTGAACTTGCAGTAATTGCAAGCAGCAGATGTTAATAACAGTGCTTTAGTCCACTGTGCTATCAGGCTCTTTGTCGGGGTTCTGACACTCTGACCCCACGTAATTTATGGCCCAGACTTGACCCTGTTTCCCCCATCCCCCCAGGGCGTGTCATCAGTCACATTTGCCAACAGAGCAATTTCGTGGGTTGTAGCGATCACTCCCCTCAGGCCGCTGTGGGTAACCCTGGGAGACAGCCTTGAGAGAGAGATGTCTGGAATGTGCTTTTGTTTTTGGCTGCCGTGCTGCTTCGCCGTTTTCCCATCCCCCTTGCCTATGGCAACTTGAGAGCAGGCCAGGGATGCTATGCGAATTGATACCCTTTGTCAATTTCACACACGCACACACCATTATTTTGGTTAGGGTCACACAACTTCTTTAATCAAGTCACAGAAAAACCAAACAGTTCCATTTGCACACTAGGTTAACCCTGGTTAGCATTAACTTGGTTAATGGGCATCTGTTCCTTAGTGGGCTGAACCAACCCAATTTATCAGCTGGTTGAAATTTCTTACTGTGTAAGGTATGAATACATCATGAAACTAATTCTAACACAAACTACAAATAACAACACGACGAAGTGGCAACTATGGTGCATGCTAAGATCTGCAAGAAATATCATTTGCCTGCTAGCATGAATGGGCGGGACCACAAAATACAGGTAGTCCTTGATTTACAAACATGATTCAGCCCAAAATGTGTTGCTAAGCCAGTCAGCTGTTAAGTGAGTTTTGTCCTATTTTACGACCTTTCTCGCCAAAGTTGTTAAGTGAATGGCTGCAGTTGTTAAGTTAGTAACGGGGCTGTTGAGTGAATCTGGCTTCCCCATTGACTTTGCTTGTCCGAAGGTCGCAAAAGGAGAATCGCGTGATCCCACTGAAACTGTCATAAGTACAAGTCAGTTGCCAAGCATCTGAACGGTGATCACATAAGTGTAAAAAACAATCATAAGTCACTTTTTTTCAGTGCCGTCGGGACTTCAAACGGTCTCTAAACGAATTGTTGTAAATTGAGGACAACATGTAGAGGAAATTTATTTATTTATTTATTGGTTCGATTTATATGCCACCCTTCTCCGGAGACTCAGGGCAGCTTACAATGCGTTAAGCAATAGCCTTCATACTTTTGTATATACCTGCTTAGTAGGGCTTTCGCCCCCCCACCCCAAGTGGTGTTCTTTTTTTTATACAAAGTCAGCTTATTGCCCCCACAATCCGGGTCCTCATTTTACCTACCTCGGAAGGATGGAAGGCTGAGTCAACCTTGAGCCTGGTGAGAATTGAACTTGCAGTAATTGCAGGCAGCTGGTGCTACTTAACAGCGCTTTAGTCTGCTGCGCCACCAAGGCTCAATAATAGAAAATGAAGAAGTAAAGTGCTCTGGGACTTTATAATTCAGTCAACTGTGTCCCCCAAAGCTGCTTTTTCAGGAGGCAACTGGACTTTCTTGTTTTTTCCTTTGAAGACGTTTTGCTTCTCATCCAAGAAGCTTCTTCAGCTCTGCAGACTTTTAGCTATACAATTTGGGGTGAGCACCCTTCAGAGCTGAATTATCCTGTTATAAAGGATAGAAAGATAAAGTAGAAGAGTGGACTATAAAAGCAGAATATACATGCCGATGCAGAAAGCTGTGAAAATAGTACACATTGTTATGTTTGTCGTGTTTTTTACTGGGGGTTATTATTATTATTTTTTTGTCCTTTTTTTTTCTGTTTTTAAAGGTGAAAAATGCTTAATCAAAACTATTTTTTAAAAAACAATATATCGTAAGACCTTTTCTGCATTGTGATGGAAAAGTAATTGAAATGGTGAGTCCTCCTGGCCTTCCCAGATATATTTTGTAGGGAGTTTGCTTTAAGTCTGAAAATACATTGATTTTTGGCAGTTAATCATTAACATAGATTCGGCATAGTAGAGGAAACTGTAAGATGCATCAAAATTACACGAAGCGCTTGTCTCAAACCCTTCAGTGATATCTCAAAAAAAAAAAAGGAAGGAAAGGAAAGGAAAGGAAAGGAAAGGAAAGGAAAGGAAAGGAAAGGAAAGGAAGGGAAGGGAAGGGAAGGGAAGGGAAGGGAAGGAAAGGGAAGGGAAGGGAAGGGAAGGGAAGGAAAGGAAAGGAAAGGAAAGGAAAGGAAAGGAAAGGAAAGGAAAGGAAAGGAAAGGAAAGGAAAGGAAAGGAAAGGAAAGGAAAGGAAAGAAGGGAAGGGAAGGGAAGGGAAGGGAAGGGAAGGAAAGGAAAGGAAAGGAAAGGAAAGGAAAGGAAAGGAAAGGAAAGGAAAGGAAAGGAAAGGAAAGGAAAGGAAAGGAAAGGTAAGGTAAGGTAAGGAAAGGAAAGGAAAGGAAAGGAAAGGAAAGGAAAGGAAAGGAAAGGGTAGAGCAACTTACATCAAATTGATAATAATGAGCATATTGAAAAACACTGTCTGATGCACCCAGAATAATTATAGCATTCTCTCAACTCCGATTCCCTTGTGAATATTCAAGCTTTGCTTTCAAGGACAAAAGGCTAAGCTTTTTATGAATTCATATCATATCATATCAGGGGAAAAAAAATAATAATAACCAGATATTTATGCTGCAAATTTTCTTATCAATGGCATCAAATGAAAGCAGATTTATTTATTTATTTGTAATCTGATGAAATCTCAGGTCTGCTGTAAAATTAAAGGAGATGCTGGCTGAAGATCTGAACACAGACAAAAAAAAAACAAGCATTCGTAATTATTAGGTGAGAGAGTGATCAAATTGTTAAGTGGAACTTAAATCGGATTGATTTTCTGGGCTGTTTTTCAATCACTGGATTGAAATGGATTGATTTCCAAAATAAATCAGGCAGGTTTGTGGAAAGGGGGAGGAGGAGGGAGGGAAGGAAGGAAGGAGGGAGAAAGGGAGGGCTGTGGGGTCCTTGATGCTCTCTGAGCTTGGTGGTTTTCGTGCAGACGTTTTATGACCCAACTATGGAACATCATCAGTGCTAGAAGGGAGTAGATGCAGGGGTGGGATTCAGCGGGTTCAGACAGGTTCAGGCGAACCAGACGGTAATTTTGATTCGCCGAACCGGTACTTGCAAGGACTGGCTGGCCCCGCCCTCCCCTCCCCTCCCCTCCCCTCCCAGGAGTCTCCACGCAGCCCATTTTGGATGCGAGGTAAGTGCAGGGCCCACGTGGAGGCTCTGGGAGGGCGAAAAACGGCCCTACCGGAAGTACTGGAAGTCTGGAAACGAGCCAGTTTCCGGCCTCCGGAGGGCCTCCAGAGTACCAGAAGGATACTGCAAAATCACCATTCCCACCCCACTCCAGGGGAAGGATACTGCAAAACCCCCATTCCCACCCCACTCCAGGGGAAGGATACCACAAAATCCCCATTCCCTCCCCACTCCTGGGGGAAAGATACTGCAAAATCTCCATTCCCACCCCACTCCAGGAGAAGGATACAGCAAAATCTCCATTCCCACCCCACTCCAGGGGAAGGATACTGCAAAATCCCCATTCCCACCCCACTCCAGAGGAAGGATACTGCAAAATCCCCATTCCCACCCCACTCCAGAGGAAGGATACTACAAAATCCCCATTCCCTCCCAGTTCCTGGGGGAAAGATTCTGCAACATCTCCATTCCCACCCCACTCCAGGGGAAAGATACTGCAAAATCTCCATTCCCATCCCACTCCAGGGGAAGGATACTGCAAAATCACCATTCCCTCTCCACTCCAAAATCACCATTCCAACCCCATTCCAGGGGAAGAATACTGCAAAATCCCCATTCCCACCCCACTCCAGGGGAAGGATACCCATTCCCACCCCACTCCAGGGGAAGGATACTGCAAAATCCCCATTCCCACCCCACTCCAGGGGAAGAATTCTGCAAAATCCCCATTCCCACCCCACTCCTGGGGGAAGGATATCGCAAAATCTCCATTC
Organism: Pantherophis guttatus; assembly: GCF_059756535.1. Lineage (NCBI taxonomy): Eukaryota > Metazoa > Chordata > Lepidosauria > Squamata > Colubridae > Pantherophis > Pantherophis guttatus. The sequence continues at coordinate 5,179,237 of NC_142065.1, forward strand.
CCACCCCACTTTGGGGCCAGCCAGAGGTGTTATTTGCCGGTTCTCCGAACTGCTCAAAATTTCCGCTACCGGTTCTCCAGAACCTGTCAGAACCAGCTGGATTTCACCCCTGCTCTTTCCCCCAACTGACATTTCAAATGACGGACAGGCCGGCTTAATCTCCCAATAAAAAAGAAACGGAGAACCCAACTCTGCCCATTTATACCCAGACAACTTCACCTCCTCTTTAATCCAACCCCTATTTATTAGGCTGCCAAGCTGCCTAGCAATTTGTTCACCAGCGAACGATTTCTGGGAAAATTAAGCCACAGAGGAGCTGCTGAGACAGTAGAAGGTTCCCTTTCCAGACGGTGATTTGCTGCTCCCTAAGATTTTTTTATATATATATGAAAAATCACTCTGATCTCAGCAAGGAACCTGAGTAGGAGACCCAACATCCCCCACCAGGCGAAGGGAGCTTCTCTGTTTTCACCTGGGAAGAGAATGCCAGAGGTGAGGCTAGGTGGGTTGCACTGTGGGGTTATTGGTGATCTCGGAGCAGGGTTCTTTTCTTGCAAACATTTCATGACCCAACTAGGTGACATTATCAGTGCTGGAGGGGAGTGGGGTTTGTGGAGAGAAGGAGGAGGAGGAGGAGAAGTACTGTGGTGTCCTTGCTAGTCTTTGTGCTTGATTGTTTTCTTACAGACATTTCATTACCCAACTAGGTAACAGCATCAGTGCTGGAAGGGAGTGGGATTTGTGGAGAGGAGGAGGAGGAGGAGGAGAACTAGTATCCTTGGTGATCTCTAAGCTTGTTTTCTTGCAGATGTTTCATGACCCAACTAGGTAACATCATCAGTGCTAGAAGCAGTGGTGAAATCTAAAATTCGTTACTACCGGTTCTGTGGGCGTGGCTTGGTGGTGGTGGTGGTGGTAATGTGACTGGGTGGGCGTGGCCATTTTTTTTTTTTTTACTTTTAAAACCATTTTTTCTACAACCTCTTCGGCGAAGAGGTTGTTAAAAAAATGCTTTCAAAAGACTCTTGACGATCCCAGCTGAGTTGCCTGATCGGCAGAGGCTTTTTTTAAAAAGCCTCTGCCGATCAGGCAACTCAGCTGGGATCGTCAGAGGCATTTAAAAGAAAAATAGGGTTTTTTTCTTTTAAATGCCTCTGACGATCCCAGCTGAGTTTTTTAAAAAGCCTCTGCCGATCAGGCAACTCAGTTTGGATCATCAGAGGCATTTAAAAGAAAAATAGGGTTTTTTTCTTTTAAATGCCTCTGACAATCCCAGCTGAGTTTTTTAAAAAGCCTCTGCCAATCAGGCAACTCAGCTGGGATCGTCAGAGGCATTTAAAAGAAAAATAGGGTTTTTTTCTTTTAAATGCCTCTGACGATCCAAGCTGAGTTTTTAAAAAAGCCTCTGCCGATCAGGCAACTCAGTTTGGATCATCAGAGGCATTTAAAAGAAAAATAGGGTTTTTTTCTTTTAAATGCCTCTGACGATCCCAGCTGAGTTTTTTAAAAAGCCTCTGCCGATCAGGCAACTCAGCTGGGATCGTTAGAGGCATTTAAAAGAAAAATAGGGTTTTTTTCTTTTAAATGCCTCTGACGATCCAAGCTGAGTTTTTAAAAAAGCCTCTGCTGATCAGGCAACTCAGCTGGGATCGTCAGAGGCACTTAAAAGAAAAATAGGGTTTTTTTCTTTTAAATGCCTCTGACGATCCCAGCTGAGCCGCGCGATCATCAGAGGCTTTTTTTTTTTTTAACTTTTAAAAGCATTTTTTCGGCCGAAGAGATTGTAGAAAAAATGCTTTTAAAAATTAAAAGAAAAAGCCTCTGATGATTGTGTGGCTCAGCTGGGCTTGGGGGGTTGGGGGGAGCAGGGATTTTTGCTTCCGGTTCTCCCGGAAGCACCCGCCTCCATCGCTACCGGATCAGGCGATCCGGTCCAAACCGGGAGCATTTCACCCCTGGCTAGAAGGGAGTGAGGTTTGTAGAGAGGAGGAACAGGAGCAGGAGCAGGAGGAGGAGGAGTCCTTCGGGAGAAGGGCGGTATAATATATAAATATAATATATAAATATATATATATATATATATATATATATATATATATATATATATAAATATAAACTATATATATATATATATATATTTGTTTTCTCAGGTTTTCGCGGGTGTTTGTATGTAGGTCTTTGGTTATTCGGGTCTTCTCCCACGTAAAATTGGAAGTGTCTTGGCGACGTTTCGACGAAGTCTCATTCGTCATCTTCAGGTTGGTGTTCTCGGCTTCGTGCTTCCAGGAGCAATGTGAGATCGCAGCTGTCTCTTCCTTTTAACTGCTAATGATAATGAGCCACGACCAGGGACCAGAAGCCAGACCGCAGCTGCATCATTAGCCACTTTAAACCCCTCCAATCCATACATGAAGCAGACTGACACCCACCATGAAGAGATAGCACGGCCACGAACACGAAGCCAAACAACAACGCAGCTCACCAGCTCAAATCCCCCTGCAACTCAGACTAAGATGAGCACAACCAAGCCCCCACCCAAACAGAACACACCCCCAGCCAATCAGAGCACAACCAATCCCCCATCCAATCAGAGCACAGCCAAGCCCCTAACCAATCAGAACACACCTCCACCCAATCAGAACACAGCCAAATTCCCACCCAATCAGCTCACATCCCCACTAGCAGTTAAAAGGAAGAGACAGCTGCGATCTCACATTGCTCCTGGAAGCACGAAGCCGAGAACACCAACCTGAAGATGACGAATGAGACTTCGTCGAAACGTCGCCAAGGCACTTCCAATTTTACGTGGGAGAAGACCCGAATAACCAAAGACCTACATACAAACACCCGCGAAAACCTGAGAAAACATATATATATATATATATATATATATAAAAACTGTGGCGTCCTTCGTGTTCTCTGAGCTTGGGTTGTGGATTTTTTTTTCTTTGCAGACATTTTATGACCCAACTAGGTAACGTCATCAGCCGCCATGCGTTGACTTCAACTACCAGAATTCTCAAACATGGCTGGCTCAGGAATTCTGGGTGTTGAAGTCCACAGGCCATCCAGAGGCCATTGATCCCCCTCCCCTGATTTAGAGGCTTACGTTCTGGCAGGTCTGACACCCTTTTCAGAGACACGTGGCCTGTTGGGGGGTTGGAAGCTTTTGGTCCAAAGAAGGGGCCAAAGACTGAGTCTAAGAGCTTCCTCCTTTTGATTTTGCTCTTAAGGAAGGTCAGACCTGAGTATTTCTGAAGAAGCAAGCTGAACGTGTGGGGAAAGGAATACTTAAGGTCAGCCTATGTAATAAAGCAAGGAGATGAAGAAGGGGATGGCAAAGTGGGAAGGGACCTTGGAGGTCATGTAGTCCAACCAAGAGCCTTGGTGGCGCAGCAGACTAAAGTGCTGTTAAATAGCACCAGCTGCCTGCAATGATTGCAAGTTCAAATCTCACCAGGCTCAAGGTTGACTCAGCCTTCCATCCTTCCGAGGTAGGTAAAATGAGGACCCGGTTTGTGGAGGCAATAAGCTGACTTTGTATAAAAAAAGAACACCGCTTGGGGGGGGGGCCGAAAGCCCTACTAAGCAGGTATATACAAAAGTATGAAGGCTATTGCTTAATGCATTGTAAGCCGCCCTGAGTCTCTGGAGAAGGGCGGCATATAAATCGAACCAATAAATAAATAAATTAATTAATTAATAAACCCCCTGCTCAAGCAGAAGATTCTGATTCCATTTCAGACAAACAGCTGTCCAGTCTCTTCTTAAAAACCTCCAGTGTTAAATAGAATAGAATAGAATAGAATAGAATAGAATAGAATAGAATAGAATAGAATAGAATACAATACAATACAATACAATACAATACAATACAATACAATACAATACAATACAATACAATAGAATAACAGAGTTGGAAGGGACCTTGGAGGTCTTCTAGTCCAACCCCCTGCTCAGTCAGGAAACCCTACACCACTTCAGACAAATGGTTATCCAACATCTTCTTAAAAACTTCCAATGTTGGTGCATTTACAATTTCTGGAGGCAAGTTGTTCCACTGATTAATTGTTTTAACTGTCAGGAAATTCCTCCTTAGTTCTAAGTTGCTTCTCTCCTTGATGAGTTCCCACCCATTGCTTCTTGTCCTGCCTTCAGGGGCTTTGGAGAATAGCTTGACTCCCTCTTCTTTGGGGCAGCCCCTGAGATATTGGAAGACTCCTCTCATGTCACCCCTAGTCCTTCTCTTCATTAAACTAAACATACCCAGTTCCTGCAACCGTTCTTCATATGTTTTAGCCTCCAGTCCCCTAATCATCCTTGTTGCTCTTCTCTGTTGATGAAATAGTGAAGTGGTCAAAAGAGAAAGTCGATGATTGGATAACATCGTTGAGGAGGTCCTCGGGAGAAGGAGGTGAGGAATGAAGTGCACAATTAATGTAGGAGGTCAAGAGAGGAAGTGGATGGTTCAACAACGTCGAGGAGACCCTCTCAAGAAGAGGCCACTAGACGAGGTCAAGAGAGGAGGAACAAGAAAATCAGGGTTGAGCAATATGGAGGAGATCTTCATGAGTTAGATGTGGATTAAAGATGATGTATGGAGCAGTTTATAGACGTGGGGGAAAATATAATATAGGTTTGAAAACAACCACTTCGCAAATGCATGGCACAACCAGGAGTGAGATTCAGCCGGTTCGGTCAAGTTCGGCCGAACTGAAAGTTAATTTTACATCTGGTTCCGCTGCACCGGTAGTTGAAATGGGGTAAGGTGGCTGATCCCACCCACCTTACCCCACCCCTGCCAGGAATCTCCATGCAGCCTGTTTTGGATGCCAGGTAAGTGCAGTGTCTACGCAGAGGCTCTGGGAGGGTGAAAAACAGGCCTCCCGGAAGTTCCGGAAGTCTGGAAACAGGTCTGTTTCCAGCATCAGGAGGGCCTCCAGAGCCCGGGGAAGGCTGTTTTCGCCCTCCTGGAGGCTCGACAAAAGCCTATGGAACCTGGGGAGAGTGAAAAATGGGCCTACCGGAAGTCTGGAAGCGGGCCTGTTTCTGGCCTCCGGACGGCCTCCAGAGCCCGGGGGAGGCTGTTTTCGCCTTCCCAGAGGCTCGAGAAAAACCTACGGAACCTGGGGAGGGTGAAAAATGTGCCTACTGGAAGTCTGGAAACACGTCTGTTTCCAGCCTCAGGAGGGACTCCAGAGCCCAGGGGAGGCCGTTTTCGCCCTCCCGGAGGCTCAAGAAAAGCCTACGGAACCTGGAGAGGGTGAAAAATGGGCGCTACCAGAAGTCTGGAAACGGGCCTGTTTCTGGCCTCCGGATGGCCTCCAGAGCCCGGGGGAGGCTGTTTTCGCCCTCCCGGAGGCTCGAGAAAAGCCTACGGAACCTGGAGAGGGTGAAAAATGGGTGCTACCAGAAGTCTGGAAACGGGCCTGTTTCTGGCTTCCGGACGGCCTCCAGAGCCCAGGGGAGGCCGTTTTCGCCCTCCCGGAGGCTCGAGAAAAGCCTACGGAACCTGGGGAGGGTGAAAAATGTGCCTACTGGAAGTCTGGAAACAGGTCTGTTTCCAGCCTCAGGAGGGACTCCAGAGCCCAGGGGAGGCTGTTTTCGCCCTCCCGGAGGCTCGAGAAAAGCCTACGGAACCTGAGGAGGGTGAAAAATGGGCCTACCGGAAGTCTGGAAGCGGGCCTGTTTCCGGCCTCCGGATGGTCTCCAGAGCCCGGGGTAGGCCATTTTCACCCCCCCCGGAGGCTCAAAAAAAGCCTCCAGAGCCTGGGGAGGGTGAAAAATGGGCCTAACAGAAGTATCAGAAGTCTGGAAACGGGCCTGTTTCCGGCCTCCGGAGGGCTCCCAGAGCCCGGGGAAGGCCATTTTCGCCCTCCCGGAGGCTCAAAGAAAGCCTCCAGAGCCTGGGGAGGGCAAAAACGCCCCCCCCGTGGTGCAGGAAGCTGACTAGGCCACACCCCCATGGCCACGCCCACCCAGCAACCAGGCAGAGAACCAGTTGCTAGAATTTTTCAATCCCACCCCTGGGCACAACGTAGGAGAACCGCCCCATGAGGAGAAGATTCAGCAGTCCACCTGCATTTGAAAGAATGGAGCGGGTGGGATACGACACGACCCCACCTGTCTCCTGTTTCAGCCATTCCAAGAAGGTTCCGTACCAATTTGCACTATTCGGGCACAGATAACCTCCAAGTGACCTCAAGGACTCTCAGAGAGAGTACTAATGAGCAGATGACTGCGAGGAATATATAAAGCTTTCCATTCTCCACCATTCAGTCAGAACCGAAGAATCTTCTTGGATGAGGAGCGAAACGTCTTCAAGCAAACCAAAAGTCCAGTTGCCTCTTGAAAAAGCAACAGGAGCCTGAGTGGCGTAGGAGGCTAATGCCTCCTACTAAGGCAGCATTTAACATCCAGCTGCCTGCAATTACTGCGAGTTCAATTCTCACCAGGCTCAAGGTCGACTCAGCCTTCCATCCTTTCTAAGGAGGGTAAAATGAGGACCCGGTTTGTGGGGGCAATAAGATGACTTTGAATAAAATATACAAAAGTATGAAGGCTATTGCTTAACGCATTGTAAGCCGCCCTGAGTCTCCGGAGAAGGGCGGCATATAAAAATAAATAAATAAAATAAAATAATAAAATAACTTTGGGACGCTTGAAAAAAGCTAAAAATAAAAATAAAAAATGGAAAAGTACTGGGAAGTCATAGGTATAAACCAGCTTTATCTAGCTTACCCTTTCTTTTGCTTAAACTGTAATTCCTTGGTCTTATTCCCCCATAACTCTTTTTTTATGCTTCGCCTTATGTTTATTTATCTGTTTATATCTATCTATTGAATTTATATCGCCATCCATCTCACGTTCGTGACTCGGGATGGCTCACATGATTAAAACGGCCTCCCCAAAAACACAATAAGTAAAATACAGATGACAGTAAAAACAACCCCATTAAAACTGAATTAAAACCCGTAAAACATCATCAGGAGGAGAGTACCACTCATGAGTCAGTCAATAGATTCATCTAGGCTACAGATCATCACCAGTTCTGCTGGCAAGAAGGCAAAAGCCATGGCTACGTTTGGGAGGCAAGGAGATTGAGAGAGGGGGAGAGTTTGGTCTAATGGTTAACGTAGCAAGATAGAAACTAGGAGACGGTGAGTTCTAGTCCCACTTTAGGGACGAAAGCCATCTGGGTGACTATGGCCCAATCACCAAGAGATTGCGAGTTCTAGTCTCGCCTTGGACATGAAAGCTCTCTGGGTGACTTTGGGCCAATCACCAGGAGACGGTGAGTTCTAGTCCGGCCTGCCTTGGGCATGAAAGCTCTCTGGGTGACTTTGGGCCAATCACCAGGAGATGGTGAGTTCTAGTCCGGCCTTGGGCATGAAAGCTCTCTGGGTGACTTTAGGCCAATCACCAGGAGATGGTGAGTTCTAGTCCGGCCTGCCTTGGGCATGAAAGCTCTCTGGGTGACTTTGGGCCAATTACAAGGAGACTGTGAGTTCTAGTCCCGCCTTAGGTATGAGAGCTCTCTGGGTGACTTTAGGCCAATCACCAGGAGACGGTGAGTTCTAGTCCCGCCTTAGGTACGAAAGCTCTCTGGGTGACTTTAGGCCAATCACCAGGAGACGGTGAGTTCTAGTCCCGCCTTAGGTACGAAAGCTCTCTGGGTGACTTTGGGCCAATTACAAGGAGACTGTGAGTTCTAGTCCCGCCTTAGGTACGAAAGCTCTCTGGGTGACTTTAGGCCAATCACCAGGAGACGGTGAGTTCTAGTCCCGCCTTAGGTACGAAAGCTCTCTGGGTGACTTTAGGCCAATCACCAGGAGACGGTGTTCTAGTCCCGCCTTAGGTATGAAATCCAGCTAGGTGACTATGGGCCAATAACCAGGAGACTGTGAGTTCTAGTCCCGCCTTGGGCATGAAAGCTCTCTGGGTGACTTTGGGCCAATCACCAGGAGATGGTGAGTTCTAGTCCCGCTTTAGGTATGAAATCCAGCTAGGTGACTATGGGCCAATAACCAGGAGATGGTGAGTTCTAGTCCCGCCTTGGGCATGAAAGCTCTCTGGGTGACTTTGGGCCAATCACCAGGAGACTGTGAGTTCTAGTCCGGCCTGCCTTAGGCATGAAAGCTCTCTGGATGACTTTGGGCCAATCACCAGGAGACTGTGAGTTCTAGTCCCACCTTGGGCATGAAAGCTCTCTGGGTGACTTTGGGCCAATCACCAGGAGACTGTGAGTTCTAGTCCAGCCTGCCTTGGGCATGAAAGCTCTCTGGATGACTTTGGGCCAATCACAAGGAGATGGTGAGTTCTAGTCCCGCTTTAGGTATGAAATCCAGCTAGGTGACTATGGGCCAATAACCAGGAGACGGTGAGTTCTAGTCCCGCCTTGGGCATGAAAGCTCTCTGGGTAACTTTGGGCCAAACACCAGGAGACTGTGAGTTCTAGTCCGGCCTGCCTTGGGCATGAAAGCTCTCTGGATGACTTTGGGCCAATCACAAGGAGATGGTGAGTTCTAGTCCCGCTTTAGGTATGAAATCCAGCTAGGTGACTATGGGCCAAACACCAGGAGACGGTGAGTTCTAGTCCGGCCTGCCTTGGGCATGAAAGCTGTCTGGATGACTTTGGGCCAATCACCAGGAGACGGTGAGTTCTAGTCCCGCCTTAGGCATGAAAGCCACCTGGGGGACTTTGGGCCAGTCCCTCTCTCTCGGCCCAGTCCCCCTCACAGGGTTGTTGTTTTGGAGAAAATAGGAACAGGAAGGAGCATTAAATATATTTGCCACCTTGAGTTGTTTACAAAAATAATTAAACGTGGGGCATAAATAATTTTTCAAAAACCCAAAATATACAGGCTACGAGGGGATGATATTCCCAAGAGCAGGTACCTTGTGTAGCTTATCCGAACAGGGTTCGCTAGATATTGTGCAGTTACATATGTAATTATACTGTCAAAATATATTCCAGTATGTAGGTCTACATAATTATACTGTCAAAGTAATTGGAAACATCTGGCCAGCCTTGCCTGATCTTGAAAAATTAAGTAGGTTTGTTCTTCGTACTTTTATGGGATTTTTTTTTTTAAAAAACTGATTGATTCTATGCCCTCAAGTTGTTTTCGACTCCTAGATAAATAGATCTCCACCATTATGAGCCATCCCTAACCTGTTTTCTTCAGGACTCCCGGGGGTGCGTTGGAGAGGGAGTTTGGTATAGTGGTTGAAAAAATCCCTTAGTAACCAGGAGAAAACTAAGCTCAGAGAACCCTCCTTTCTCCTCCTCCTCCTCCTCCTCCTCCTCCTCCTTTTTGCAAATCTCACCCCCTTCTAGCACTGATAATGTTGCCTAGTTGGGTCATGAGATGTCTTCAAGAAAACCACCAAGCTCAGAAAGCGCCAAGGACCCCCCAGTTCGGGCTTGAGCTATAAATATTTTCTTTTATCAGAAAGTTTTTTTAAAAAAAATTTTTATTTATATGCCGCCCTTCTCCGGAGACTCAGGGCGGCTTACAATGCGTTAAGCAATAGCCTTTATACTTTTGTATATTTATACAAAATCAGTTTATTGCCCCCATAATCTGGGTCCTCATTTTACCTACCTTAGAAAGGATGGAAGGCTGAGTCAACCCTGAGCCTGGTGAGATTCGAACTTGCAGTAATTGCAGGCAGCAGATGTAAGTAGATGTTAATAACAGTGCTTTAGGCTGTAGAGCCACCAGAAAGTTTGTTCATTTGGGAGACCGTTTGGGACCTTGCATCTTTTCTGCAAAGTTTGTATCCGTGCAATGACCTAATTTTCCTCCCAGAAATTCAGAAGCACGCCAGGGTGTTTGCCTGCTCATCGGACAAAGCGTTCCACTGTTAGGCCATCTCCGTGCATTTTTCAAGGCGCCAGCTTCCACATCAGCTGGCAATGCTGGTAAACAAGGAGAAATGAGTTTCTCGGACACCATCTACTGGCCTTCAGAAGAAATAACCTTCTGAAGAAAGTTGCAAAACTTTTACCGGTACCTAACACGGTGGCTCTATCATCTTCAAGCCAATAGGAAAGATCAAGAAACCTGGGGGGGTGGGGAGAGAAAGAGAACGAGACAGAGAGGGAGAGAGACAGAGAGACAGAGAGAGAGAAAAAGACAGAGAGACAAAGAGCGAGAGAGAGAGAGAGTGGCACAGAGAGAGACAGACAGAGAAAGAGAGACCGAGAGAGAGAGAAAGAGAAAGAGAGAAAGACAGAGAGATAGAGACAGAGACAGGCAGAGACAGGCAGAGAAAGAGAGACAGAGAGAGAGACACAGACACACAGAGAGAGAAAGAAACAGAGAGAGAAAGAGAGAGAAAGGGACAGAGACAGAGAGAAAGAGACAGACAGACAGAGAGAAAGACAAAGAGAAAGAGAAAGAGAGAAAGACAGGGAGACAGAGACACGGAGAGAGAGACAGAGAGAGAGAGAGAGAGAGAAAGAGAGTGACACAGAGAGAGACAGCGAGAGAAAGAAAGACAGAGACAGAGAAAGGGAGACACAGAGAAAGAAAGAGAGAGAAAGACAGAGAGACAGAGAAAGAGAGACACAGAGAGCGACACACACACACAGAGAGAGAGAGAGAGAGAGAGAGAAAGGCACCAAGACAGAGAGACAGACAGAGAGAAAGAAACAGAGACAGAGAAAGAGAGAAAGACAAAGACAAAGAGAGAGAGAGAGCGACACAGAGAGAGGCACAGAGAGACAGAGAAAGAAAGACAGAGAGAGAGAGAGACAGAGAGACAAAGAAAGACAAAGAGACACACAGAGACAGAGAGAAACAGAGAGAGAGAAAGAGAGACAGAAAAAGACAGAGAAACAGAGAAACAGAGAGACAGAGAGAAAGAAAGAGAAAGATAGAAAAACAGAGAGACACACAGAGAGAGAGAGAGAGAGAGAGAGAGAAAGAGAACGACACAGAGACAGAGAGAAAGACAGAGAGAGACAGAAAGAGAAAGACAGAGAAACAGAGACACAGAGAGAGAGAGACAAAGAGAAAGAGACAGAGAGAAAGAGACAGAGAGAGAGAGAAAGAGAGAGAGAGAGAGGGAGAGATGAATGATGAGATCAAAGGGAGTCTATTTTAGATCTTAAGCTCTAGGGATCCTCTGAAAACTGATGGGATGCCCCCCAAAAAGCAAATTATAAATCAGATCTTGAATTGAAATCTCACTCCTGCTGTGAATTCACCAGGATTTTATTTATTATTAAAGTTTTTACCTCACCTTCATAGGTTTATACAATAGGTAACTCAAGGCAGCGAACGTATTTAATTCCTTCTCCTTCCTTCCTTCCTTCTCTTCTTTTCCCCACAACAACCCTATGAGGTGGACAGGGCTGAGAGAGAAGGACTGGCCCGAAGTCACCTAGCCAGCTTTCATGCTTAAGGCAGGACTAGAACTCACTGGCTCCTGGTGATTGGCCCAGGGCTACCGGGCCAGCTTTCGTACCTAAGTCGGGACTAGAATTCCCCATCTCCCTGTTTCTAGCTGTACTGCAGACCGAATTGGCTCTTAATGCACCTTATAGAATCATTTAAAGCAGAGTTTCTCAGCTTAGCCATTTTAAGATGCCTGGACTTCAATTCCCAGAATGCCACCTGGGGAATTCTGGGAATTGAAGTCCATGCATCTTTGAAAAAGTTTATGAGTTCATTCAGGGAAAAATTACTGCAAAGCCCAAACATCTGGGCAATTCTAAGGACTGAAGTAAGGAAGCAATTCTTCTTTGGGGTGCCATTTGGAGTCAGGTGAGCCCCCCAATCAGAAAGTTCACCCCAGATAGGCTTGGACCTCATCCTCCATTTTTAAAGTTTCTTCATATTCTCATACTGTTGGCTCTGTTTTTATTTTTGCCCCGGGATTTGTTTTATATTCGAACCTGCTTTTTTCTAAGCCGGCCGCCGACTTGTCACTTCGATTATGGTGGCAGAGTTATCATTTTCATAAAGCAATATATTCCTTCAAAATTGTGTTTGGTCACGTTCGGAGAAACCGGTCGACCGAGTGACATCAGCAGCCCAAGATGGATGTCTCTGATCAGGCCGGATGTTAATTGAATCTTAGCCGGGCTCTGAATTTATGACCTGTGATGTTTTATTGAGTTGGCTGTTGTTGGCTTTTAATTTCGGTGAGCCGCTCTGGAGCAGCGTGGTAGGAAGGCGAGAGATGACTCCAGAGAACGAATGAGGGGTGCCTATTCAGGTAAGTTAGGATTTGGGGAGAATGAAATAAGATTTGGCATGATCTGTTTTTAACAAACCCATGCTGGCTACTAGCTATAACTTTTAAATAGACTAGACTAGACTAGACTAGACTAGGGAAAATAAATCGAATAAGGAGAATAGAAGAGAATAGAATAGAATAGAATAGAATAGAATAGAATAGAATAGAATAGAATAGAATAGAATAGAATAGAATAGAATAGGAAAAATAAATAGAATAAGGAGAATAGAATAGAATAGAATAGAATAGAATAGAATAGAATAGGAAAAATAAATAGAATAAGGAGAATAGAATAGAATAGAATAGAATAGAATAGAATAGAATAGAATAGAATAGAATAGAATAGAATAGAATAGAATAGAATAGAATAGAATAGAATAGTTGGAAGGGACCTTGGAGGTCTTCTAGTCCAACCCCCTACTTACGCAGGAAACCCTATAGTATAGGGCCTATACCATTTCCGACAAATGGTTATCCAATCTCTTCTTAAAAACTTCCAGTGTTGGAGCATTCACAACTTCTGGAGGCAGGTTATTCCACTGATTAATTGTTCTGTCAAGAAATTTCTCCTTAGTTCTAAGTTGCTTCTCTCCTTGATGAGTTTCCACCCATTGATTCTTGTCCTGCCCTCAGGTGCTTTGGAGAATAGCTTGACTCCCTCTTCTTTGGGGCAGCCCCTGAGATATTGGAACACTGCTATCATGTCTCCCCTAGTCCTTCTTCTTGTAACTATTCTTCATATATTTTAGCCTCCATTCCCCTAATTCTCTTTCTTGCTCTTCTCTGCACTCTTTCTAGAGTCTCAACATATTTTTATATTGTGGCGACCAAAACTGGATGCAGGATTCCAAGTGTGGCCTTACCAAGGCCTTATTAAAGTGGTATTAACCCTTCACATGATCTTGATTCTATCCCTCTGTTGATGAAGCCCAGAACTGTGTTGGCTTTTTTGGCAGCTGCTGCACACGGCTGGCTCAGATTTAAGTGACTGTCCACTAGGGACTCCAAGATCCCTCTCCCAGTTACTACTATCAAATCTCATCTGAAAAACTTGGCACAGTTCTCAACCAGACTTCAAAACAACTGGTCTCACCGAGCGAGAATGAAGACAATCTTGTTTCTGATCTCATCTAATCGTCTAAAAAGTCAAACTAGAATTCTCGGTGGAGTTTAGGTAGACAATGCATACAGGTAGTCCTGGACTTACAACCATTCGTTTAGTGACTGAACTTACAACAGGACTGAAAACTGTGACTTTTTTGAGTTTTTCAGACTTATAACCGTTGCAGCATTCCCGGGGTCATATCCTCAAAATTTAAATGCTTGACCATTGGTTCATATTTATGTCCCAGGGTCAAGTGGTTAAAATATATAATAGAGAACTGAGATATTTAATTGTGAATGTTTTAACAGCGGCTAGAATTGTATTTGCTAAAAATTGGAAAGAGGAGAAAATACCTAGGGAAGATGAAATCATTAAGAAAGTTATGGAATGTGCTGAAATGAGTAAATTTGACATTTGAAATTAGAGAACAGGAAGATAAGCAATATTATATAGTATGGGATTTATTCTATCAATGGCTAGATAAGAAAGCATGGAAAGGAAGTATGAAATATGAAATAAATGTAATAATAAAATATATGATATGGTTTTTTAGGGGATAAATGCCATTGTTAAATAAATATTAAATGAGAATAATAACACAATGAGATATAATAAATTGACAAATCATTTGTAAATTTTGGATATGGGATTAAGCACAAAAGAATTGTAACCGATCGACACACTTCCTGTAATTGTAATGGATGATGGTTGTTTTTATGTTTTGTTTTAAAAAAAAAAAATTAAAAAAAAAAATCTGGACACTTGGCAACTGGCGTATATTCGTGATGGCTGCAGTATCCCGGGATCATGTGTTCCCAATTTGCAACCTTAAAGTCAATGGGGAAGCCGGATTCACTTAACAACCATGTTATTAACTTGACAATGGCAGTGATTCACTTAACAACGATGGCAAGAAACATTCACTTCAATAACCGTGTTAATTAACAACCAAAACACCTGAAGGCAGGACAAGAAGCAACGGATGGAAACTAATCAAGGAGAGAAGCAACGTGGAATCAAGGAGGAATTTCCTGACAGTGAAAACAGTTAATCCGTGGAACATATTGCCACCAGAAATTGTGGATGCTCCCTGGAGGTTTTTAAGACGAGATTGGAAAGCCATTTGTCTGGAATAGGATCTCCTGCTCGAGCCGAGGGTAGACTAGAAAACCTCCAAAGTCCCTTCCAACTCTGTTATTCAGTGGAACAGCTTGTCTCAAGAAGCTGTGGGGGCTCCATCACCAGAGGTTTTTAAAAAGAGACATAGATACATAGAATAACAGAATTGGAAGGGACCTTGGAGGTCTTCTAGTCCAACCCCCTGCTTAGACAGGGGACCCTGGCCTATACCATTTTAGTATTATTATTATTATTATTATTATTATTATTATTATTATTATTATTATTATTATTATTATTTTCTATACCGCTTCATAGTGCTTTACAGCCCTCTCTAAGTGGTTTACAAAGTTAGCATATAGCATATAGCATATTACATTAGCATTAGCATATTGCCCCCAACAATCTGGGTCCTCATTTTACCCACCTCGGAAGGATGGAAGGCTGAGTCAACCTTGAGCCGGTGAGATTTGATCCGCTGATCTGCTGAACTAGCAGTCAGCTGAAGTAGGTGCAGTACAGCACTCTAACCACTGCGCCACCTCAGCTCTTTCAAGTCCAATCCCTTTTTGAAAGCCTCCAGTGATGAAGCACCCACAACTTCTGGTGGCGAGCTGTTCCACTGGTTAATTGTCCTCACTGTTAGGAAGTTTCTCCTTAATTCTTCTCTCCTTGGTTTGTCAAGTATAAATGTTCTGACCGTGCCAGGGATCAGCTATAGCGCAGTAGTGCAGGGGTTAACCCAGACTCCCACCTGGTCAACTCCTCCCATAGACCCCTCCTTACCTGAGTCCCCGCCCACAGGTATAAAAGGTGGGCACGCTCCTCCTTGCCCCAGTTCCTGATGCATTCTTGTAATGATGTGATGAACCTGCAAATAAAAGAAATATATTTTACCTGATGACTCAATTCTATTCATTGGGCCCGATCCACCATTCCTTGTAACAAAATGGTAGCAGAGGATGGTTGGTAAGGCCCAAGGATCCCAAGCCACGAAACAAGGATCCATACCTACCTGCAGAATGGCGACACCTCCGAAGCAACGGGAAAGCAACCCATCGGACTCGCCAGGGAAGGCAGGAACATCAACCACCCCCAAGGCCACCGCGACGGAAGAAAGGGGGGAGATCGAAAAAGGGAAAAGGGCCCACCACCACGATCAAGAGGAAGAGAGGCTGCGACTCGACGTCCTGCAGCTGCTGAAAGAGCGAGCCGGCGACAAGAACCTCCTTGCCGACCTGCGGAGCTTCATAATCGACCGCGAGGTGGCAAGGAGCGAAGAGAGCTCGGACTCCGAACTCGAGGAGCTGGACTCGGTGAGTGGATCGCCCAAAGGGGCACTCCCAACAGCCACCGAGCCCCAAAGCCCCGCTCCAAATTTGAAACGGCGGCCATCTTTGTCCACGTGGTCAGACAAGATGGCCGACCCCCAACCAATCGACAAACGGGATTCAAAATGGCCGGCGCGCGAAAAATGCCGGACCATAAACAACGATGAAAGTGACCAGGGGGAGGGGACCGAGTCCGACTCCGACCCCTGGTACACCCCCAGCGAGCGGCAAGTCGATAGGGCCATGAAGACCCTTGCCGCCGCCTTCGGCCCAGGCCTCAAAATAACCAAAGAGAAGCCGAAGAGGCCTAAGCAGAAAGGAAGGCGAGGAGAGGGAAAGCAGAGCGCCCACCCGAGAGCCACCGATGCCCACGACGACTCGCCAGCCCACCTTCGGACCCCAGGGACACCGCACCTGCGATCGCCCAGACCGCGCACCCCGGACCGCATGGATTGGGGCAGCTACTTACAAGCATCGCCGGAGCCTCAACATCGCCGGGATCTTCACTCCGGAGGCACAGCTGCTGGACGACCCCTTACGGAAAACATCTGGACCCCCAAGGCCGAGGCCGAGGCCTACCCGACAAGCAGAGGCCTCCACAGCGGAGCCGCGACGAACAGGTCCTTCCTCGGCGACGGCGGAGCTGAAATGGACTTCGCGCATGCGCTCTTCCGCCTAGAGGAAGAAAAAAGAAAAAAATTACAAAGCGGGACTTTTAAATTACCGGCAAGCGTTCCTATGCCCTACTGCTGCTATAGGGACATAAGGAACCATGGACAGCAGCCAGCAGTAAGTAATTTTACTACTAGTGCTGGGAACTTACCTGTTGACTTTCCTAAGTTGAGGATGGATGGGGGTAATATCCTAGAGTGGTCACAGCAGCTCCAGGTGGTGTTTCTGAAAGAAAACATGTCCCACTTTATTAATGATCCCCCTGAGAGACCATGGAGTTTAGAGCTGGATTGCCTGCACCATAAGGCATTCTACCTTTTAATTGCCAGTATTTCCCCCACAATTTACCACTGTATTGGCCATAACCTCACGGTGTCCGAAATTATAGGGAAAATGTTTGGGTTGTTTTATAGTGAGAGTGTGTCCACCACCACGCAAATTTCCAAGGATTTCTTTTCCGCCAGGCTTAAGCCAGGGACCCCCATGAGTGAACATCTAGTATCCTTGAGCGGCACCAGGGCAGAGCTACACCTTAGGGGGGAAGTTATCTCAGACCAAATCATGAAGAGTGTGATAATCAACCCATTAGATCACACGTGGAATAGTTTTCTGACACACCTAGACACCGTCAGCCTAGGGATGCTGTCTGTGGAGAGACTATCCAACAGGCTTATCGCAGAGGATAATCTGAGGAGGGGCCGTCCCGGCCCTCCCAGAGAACACAAGGGAGAGAAGAGAGTAGTCTTCCAAGAGAAACAACACAACACACCCGAATGCTACATATGCGGGTCGAGGGGGCACATCAAAAGGGACTGCCCCAAGAACCATAGGGAGAGAGGCAGGCCGGAACATAAGTACAGACAATCAGAAAGACACACGTCCGAAGATAGGTACAGGCGTAGAGACTCACCCATCCCCAGGGATAGAAGGGGAAACAGGGACAGTTCACGCGACAGCAGGACGGGGTCCCTGTATGGAATAAGGGAGCACACCCGCACCACACACCAAGACAAAGATATCAGTTCTTGGCTCCTGGACTCAGGGGCATCCAACCACACTACATACAATCAGGAACTGCTCTCGTCATTCAAAAGAGAGAATTTTTCCATTAAAGTCGCAAATCAAAATCAGGTCAGAGTAACAGGGAAAGGCACAATCACACTGCCAGGTGTAGGGAAAATAGAGGGGGTACTACTAGTCCCGGAGATACCCCACAACATCCTGGCCGCGGTAAAGCTCAGCAGGGAGTCAGGGGTTGAGATAACATTCACTAGAGGCAACGTGAAGATTAGCAAGGACGGGGAGGATATAGGGAGAATAACCATTGATCAAGGGTTACCCTATGTAATCTTCCATGAAGATCACGCACACTGCATAAACACCAGCTCAGAGAACGCAGAAGACACTGACCAAGACAGGGATGAGGGCGAGCAGGTAGGCAAGAAAGAGATAGGTAACGATGACAGCAAGACACCCGAAACACAACACGACAAACACACCCAAAGGAAACCCTCAATAGGCAAACCAATGCATGACAACTGTGCCCACCTGCTGCACCGCAAGCTTGGACACGCCAGTTTTCCCGTGATACAAAAAATGGCCAACTGTACCGAGGGTGCCGTAATAAAAAACTGCGAAAACTACCTCGAGTGCTCGGTGTGCAAGTGTTCAAAACTAAAAGTAAAACCCAGACCCAAGAAGTCGTTACGCGCCGCCAACCAAATATTCGACTTAGTACACATGGACTTAGTAGGGCCCCTAAGGCCATCCATAAATTATAAGAAAAGGTACTTTCTCACCATAGTGGATGACCATAGTCGATATGGCTTCGTCTACACCTTAAGAAGAAAGGATGAGGCCTTCCAAAAATTCAAAGAATTTTATAAAAGAGTAGAAACCCAAAACAACAAACAGATCAAACAGATCATGACCGACAGAGGATCTGAGTTTCTATCTCAGGACTTCTCACATTGGCTCAGGTCCAAGGGTGTGATTCACTTTACGTCGTCCCCGTTTTCCGCCTTTCAGAACGGGGTCGCAGAACGACGGAATTCCACACTACAAACAATGGTCAGATGCGCCTTAGAGGACGCAGGCATTGGCCAACACTTCTGGTCTGAAGCCCTGGTCTACTCCAACTATACCTTAAATAGAACATGGTCCAGTGTAATAAACAAAACCCCCTACGAGGTCATGTACAACAAGAAGCCCCAGATAGCTCACCTACATGTGTTCGGTGTAACGGCTGATGTGCACATACCCAAGCAGTTACGCAAGAAAGGGGATAAGGTATCCAGAAGGCTCAGGTTTATGGGATACGAGCCAGGAACCAAAGGCTTCAGGTTTGTGGACAATAATAATAGGTTTGTGGTCTCTAGAACAGCGGCATTCCACGAGCAGGCCAACTGGTCCAGATTACACCTAAATGAGGTACCAACCAGGCAGGAGAGCAGTCCAATCGAGCAAACCCAAGACGAAGGCGAGACAGTGAGTAGGCAGGAGGAGAGCAGGCCCAAGCCCAGCCTCCAAGGCATCAAGGTTGAGGGATGGAAAGAGAATCATCCCAAGTTAAATGTCGAAACCCTGACACAAAGAGAGGCCAGATACCTGCATGACACTGAGCAGGCAGCAACCAGGCCAGTCAGGTCAACCAGAAACCAGCTACCAAAAAGGTTGAATGATTACGTGATGCACGTGCACTCAAATCACGTTACGCCAAACTCCTACGAAGAGGTACTGAGACTACCCCAGGGGGAGAGGGCAAAGTGGGAGTTAGCCATGGCCAAAGAACTGGACAGCCTGAGGAAACTGGAGGTATACACCCCCACCAAAGTTCCAGAGGGCAAGAACACAATAGGCACCCGGTGGATATTCAAAATCAAGAACTTGGAGGGCGGCCAATGCCTATACAAAGCAAGGTTAGTTGCCCAGGGGTTTGCTCAAAGGTTTCCGGAGGATTACACGGACACCTATTCGCCCACCGTAAGAACGGAAAGCGTCAAAAGCGCCTTGGTCATCGCATCCTTGCTGGGGCTGGAAGTACATCAGTTCGACGTGCAGACCGCCTACCTGCACGCCAAACTAGACAAGGAGATATACATCAGAGCACCCCACAGCAAGGAAACCAACAGAGGAGACACCTGGTTACTCCATAAGAGCCTGTATGGACTGAAGCAATCAGGCAAACGATGGTACGAATGCCTGGTAGAGGCCCTAAAGTCTATGGGATTCACAGCGACCATAGCTGACAACTGTTTCTTCACCAGAAGAGAAGGGGACTCACCAGAATACATCCTAGTCTACGTGGATGACATTCTATACATCAGCAAACACGAAGCCAACCGCAACACCTTCGCCAACAGGCTAAGCGAGCATTTCACCCTAAAGTACCTTGGGAGGATAAACCGATACCTGGGAGTGCAAGTCAACCAGACATCAAAAGGCTTCCAACTATCACAGAAGGAGAAGATAGAAGAGTTACTCCATAAGTGCAACATGGCGGACGCCAAGGGATGTGATTCACCCATGCAGGCGGACTTCCTAAAAAACACGCATGATGAATCACCCGAATTTGGAGACAACACACTGTACAGATCCATCATAGGCTCCCTCCTGTATATCGCTAACTGGACCAGGCCGGACATCGCTCTATCCGTCAACTTACTATCCAGGCACGTGAGCAAACCCACCACATACCACTGGGACGCAGTGAAAAGGGTACTAAGATATCTGAAGCAGAGTGTCAACGCATGCCTAACCCTGGAGCCTGAAAAATCCGAAGAACCCATCCTCTCATGCTACGCTGATGCTGACTGGGCCGGAGACACCAAAGGCCGCAAAAGCACATCTGGATACATATTCTATTTAAACAACTGCCCGGTGCATTGGTACTCAGGCAAACAGATCCTGGTGGCAACCTCCACCACTGAGGCAGAATACATATGCCTCTCCAAAGCCGCCAATAACCTCATCTGGTTCGACGACCTACTTGCCAGCGTGTGGAGAGAACCAGCCTACCCAATAAACGTCTACGAAGATAACAAAGCCGCCATAGAGATATCTATGTCCGACGCTGTAGGGCAAAGGTCAAGGCACATAGATATAAAGTACAAGCATGTTAGACAGCTCTCTAGAATTGGCTTCATAAAGGCCATACACTGTGATACTGAGGAGCAGACCGCAGACATACTCACGAAACCCTTACAGGGCAAGCAACACTCACACTTAGTCTCCAAGCTCAACATTCACCCTAGAGTACCAACTAGTCAGTCAGGCCCTCAGACACGAGTCAGACATTTAGAGGGGGATTTGTCAAGTATAAATGTTCTGACCGTGCCAGGGATCAGCTATAGCGCAGTAGTGCAGGGGTTAACCCAGACTCCCACCTGGTCAACTCCTCCCATAGACCCCTCCTTACCTGAGTCCCCGCCCACAGGTATAAAAGGTGGGCACGCTCCTCCTTGCCCCAGTTCCTGATGCATTCTTGTAATGATGTGATGAACCTGCAAATAAAAGAAATATATTTTACCTGATGACTCAATTCTATTCATTGGGCCCGATCCACCATTCCTTGTAACATGGTTAGTTTTAAGAGATCTGTCTGAAATGGTATAGGGTTTCCTGACTGAGAAGGGGGGTTGGACTAGAAGACCTCCAAGGTCCCTTCCAGATTCTATTCCTTTCCCTTCCCTTCCTTTCCTTTCCTTTCCCTTCTATTCTATTCTGCTCAGTTTATTGTACAAATGTCACTGCTAAGTTCCAAGCTAACTTAGTTCAGGTGTTGTGTGAACCCAGGTAGCGCATACAGTCAACTTCCCTGCTATCTTTGTGTCCTTTTTTTTCGAGCCACCCAGCAAACCACATTTTTTTCCACTTGTGCTGCAATGTTGCTCAGTTTTCTGCTTTAAAAAAAGAGAATCAACTCAGGGGCTGCCCCAAAGAAGAGGGAGTCAAGCTCTTCTCCAAAGCACCTGAGGGTAGAACAAGATGCGATGGATGGAAACTCATCAAGGAGAGAAGCAAATAAGAACTAAGGAGAAATTTCCTGACTGTTAGGAGCCTGGATAGCTCAGCAGACTAATGCATTGTAATTTAACTCCAGCTGACTGCAATTAGTAAGTTCGAATCTTGCCAGGCTCAAGGCTCAAGGTTGCCAGGCTCAAGGTCGACTCAGCCTTCCATCCCTTCTAAGGTAGGTAAATTGAGGACCCAGTTTGTGGGAGCAATAAGCTGACTTTGTAAAAATATACAAAAGTATGAAGGCTATTGCTTAACGCATTGTAAGCCGCCCTGAGTCTCCAGAGAAGGGCGGCATATAAATCTAATTAAAAAAAAAAAAAAAAGCAGTGGAACGACCTGCCTCCAGAAGTTGTGGGTGCTTGAACACTGGAGGCTTTTTAAGAAGAAATTGGACAGTCATAAATTTATGTGAAATGATATGGGGTCTCCTGCTTCAGCAGGGGGCTGGACTAGATGACCTCCAAGGTCCCTTCCCACTCTTATTATTCTGTTATTTTGGGGGGGGGAAAGTTGACGCGTCTCTTGGACCGCCAGGTGGATCTCGTCTCATCCACCCAGCCAGGCTCTCCTGCTTCAGCAGGGGGCTGGACTAGATGACCTCCAAGGTCCCTTCCCACTCATATTATTCTGTTATTTGGGGGGGGGGGAGTTGACGCGTCTCTTGGATCGCCAGGTGGATCTCGTCTCGTCCACCCAGCCAGGCTCTCTTGCTTCAGCAGGGGGCTGGACTAGATGACCTCCAAGGTCCCTTCGCACTCTTAATATTCTGTTATTTGGGGAGGAGGAGTTGACGCGTCTCTTGGATCGCCAGGTGGATCTCGTCTCGTCCACCCAGCCAGGCTCTCCTGCTTCAGCAGGGGGCTGGACTAGATGACCTCCAAGGTCCCTTCGCACTCTTAATATTCTGTTATTTGGGGGGGGGGAGTTGATGCGTCTCTTGGATCGCCAGGTGGATCTCGTCTCGTCCACCCAGCCAGGCTCTCCTGCTTCAGCAGGGGGCTGGACTAGATGACCTCCAAGGTCCCTTCCAATTCTCTTTGGGAAAAAAAAAAGTGGATCGCCAGGCGGATCTCCCCCCCCAGCCAGGCTCTTCGTGCGGCTTAGCAGGTGCCTGCCCGGCCCTCCCTTTCCCTTCTCCGGGGACAGACGGGAATTCTTACATAAGGCGCTTATGCAACGGAGTCCCCCCCCCCCCCCGCTTTCACCCCGAGGTTGACAGCAGCAACTCCCCGTCTCTATCCTTTCAAGCATCTCTAACCTCCATTCATGCGGGCGCCGGCATTTCCAAAGTACGCGGTGGGGGGGGGGACTCACTACAGACCCCCAAATATGGGAGTGGGATTTCCATTCATCCGACCGTTCCCACTCCTCTGGATCTGCTGGAGGGAGATGGACCTCCTGTGGAGGAACATTAAGAAATGCCCTAAACTAAAAAGAGGCAAGGGCGATCCGAATTCTCTCTCGTTTCCCCCCCCCCCGTCTCTGAGATGGAATGGACCCTCCCGCCTTCCAGAAGCTATGAATGAAATATTTGCCGCGAAAGGGAAAGGAGCAGACCATTCTAACGAAGGGGGAGGTTTGTTCTTAACTACAACTGCAAATTTAGGTTTCCGACGTGCGGAGACATTCGGGGTGATTGGTTTTATTTTTTTTTTAGAAAAAATAAGAAGAGATACGGAGCACAATTCGGAAGAGGCGAGAGTGTCCTTGGATAGCGGGGTGGTTTTTATGAACTTTTCCCCCCCTTTTCTTTCGGAAAAATAGTTCGAGCCGCTCCCTCCCTCCTCGGTGGGCGGGCAGCGCCGCGATTGGCTGGGCGCATTTTAAAGGGGCAGACAAGGCGCGCTTTTTCTACCCTCCGACCTTTCCTTTCCTCTCGCTTCCCATCTTCGCCTCAGACGCTCGGAGAATTACCGTCCTCCGGCCGGCCGCCCGCCCGTAAGCCAGCCAGCCAGGCGGGCAAGCGGGCGAGGAAGCGAGCCGGGGAAAAAAAAAAAAAAAAGCAGCGAACGTGAGCCTCCGTCGAGCCCCGGTCCGGCGGGGCGGGCGGGATGAAGAGAGGCGCTCCCCGCCCGCGACGACTCCGACCACGACGGGCAAAAAGGCGGCGGCGGCGGCGACGGCTGCAGTGGTGGCAGCTAGGCCCCGCCGCGGCGTTGCTATGGAAACGGGCGGCGACGGTGGCCGCCGAGGGACAGAAAGGTTGCCGGAGCGGCGCCTGAGGCGCGGCGAGCGCGAGCGGCTCCCGCCGCCGCCGCCGCCGCCGTTTCTGAGGGGCGCCTCGGCCGCCATGGAAGGCCGCTCGGTCGGTCTTCCTAGCCGGGCCTCACCGTCGTCGGTCAAAGCCGCCTTGGCTTCCCCTCCACGCTACCGCCTGGTGTCTGAAATCGGGCGCGGGGCCTACGGCGTGGTGTACGAGGCGGTGTCGGGCCGCAGCGGGGCCCGCCTGGCCGTCAAGAGGCTGAGGTGCGACGCTCCGGAGAACGTGGAGCTGGCCCTGGCCGAGTTCTGGGCCTTGACCAGCCTCCGGCGGCACCACCCCAACGTGGTGCGCTTCGAGGAGTGCGTCCTGCAACGCGACGGGCTCGGGCAGCGCATGAGCCACGGGAACAAGCAGAGCGCGCTCTACCTCCGCCTGGTCGAGACCTCCCTCAAGGGTGAGGAAGGGGAAGGAAGGGGCAGAGGGAGGGGTCGTCTGGGCCCAGGCTCTCCAACTTGGGCCGCTGTAAGGTTTGCAGAGGGGAGGAGGGGGATTGTGGGGTCCTTGGTGCTCTCTGAACATGGTGGTTTTCTTGCAGTGGTCTCTGAGTTGGGGGGGGGATCTTGGGGATGTCTCAGGACCCAGCTAGGGAACGTCATCAGTACTGGAAGCAGGTGGGGGGTGTGGGGGAGGATTGTGGGGCTCGGTCTTTTCTGAGGTGGCTTGTTTCCTTGCAGACGTTTCATCACCCAGCTAGGGAATGTCATCAGTGCTGAAAGGGAGTAAGGTTTGCAGAGGGGAGGAGGAGGGGGGGATTGTGGGAGTTGAAGTCTGCCAGGCTTACAGCAGCCAAGGTTGGAGACCCCTGCTCTGGGCTGTCTCCCGAGGGAGGATACGTGTCAGGGACGTTCACACGACGAGAGGGAGGAGAGGGTGCTGAGCTTTGGGAGGCAGTGCTGCTGAGGGCAGGGGGATCAAAGGTGGGGGGGTGTCTGGGGAGGGGAGGGGTTTAACTGGGGGGAATGGGGGTCTGGAGTCTTGCAGACGTCTCAGGAGCCAGCTAGGGAACGTCATCAATGCTAAAATGGAGTGTGGTATGGGGGAAGAGGAGGACAACTTTGGGTCCTTGGTGGTCTCTGAGCTGAGGGGTGTGGGGGTTATTGCAGACGTCTCAGGACCCAGCTAGGGAACGTCATCAGTGATGGTGGGGGTGGGGGGGGAAGGAGGATTGTGGGGCTCTCGGTCTTTTCTGAGGTTGTTTGTTTCCTTGCAGACGTCTCAGTACCCAGCTAAGGAACGTCATCAGCGGTGAAAGGGGGTGGGGTGTGTGGGGAATAGGGGTCCGACGTGGTCTCTGAGCTGGGGGTGTGTGTGTGTGTCTTGGAAACGTCTCAGGACCCAGCTAGGGAACGTGATCAGTGGTGGAAGGGAGTGGGGTTGGGGGGGGTATGGAGGGAGGAGCATTGTGGGGCTCTTGGTCTTTTCTGAGTTTGCTTGTTTCCTTGCAGACGTTTTATCACCCAGCTAGGGAACGTCATCAGTGCTGGAAGGGAGTAAGGTTTGCAGAGGGGAGGAGGGGGGAGATTGTGGGAGTTGAAGTCCGCCAGGCTTACAGTGGCCAAGGTTGGAGACCCCTGGTCTGGACGGTCTCCCAGGAGAGGACACGTATTGGGGCCGTTCGCACGATGGGGAGGGGGGAAGGGATGGGAGGGTGCTGAGCTCTGGGAGGCGGTGCTGCTGAGGGCAGGGGGAGCAAAGGTGGGGGGTGCTTGGGGAGAGGAGGGGTTCAACTTGGGGGAATGGGGGTCTGATGTGGTCTCTGAACTGGGTCTTGGAGACGTCTCCGGATCCAGCTAGGGAACATCATCAGTGGTAGAAGGGAAGTGGGGTGTGTGGGTGGGAGAGGAGGATTGTGGGGCTCTTGGTCTTTTCTGAGGTTGCTTGTTTCCTTGCAGAGGAAGCGTTATCTGTGCTAGAAGGAAGTAACGTTTGCAGAGGGGAGGAGGAGGAGGAGGGGGATTGTGGGGTCCTTGGTGCTCTCTGAACATGGTGGTTTTCTTGCAGTGGTCTCTGAGTTGGGGGGGATCTTGGGGACGTCTCAGGACCCAGCTAGGGAACATCATCAGTGCCAGAAGGGTGTGGGGGAAGAGGAGGGAGGACAACTTTGGGTCCTCGGTGGCCTCTGAGCTGTGGGGGTGGGGGGTTATTGCAGATGTCTCGGGACCCAGGTAGGGAACATCATCAGTGCTGGAAGGGAGGGGTGTGTGTGGGAGGATAGTGGGGCTCGGTCTTTTCTGAGGTTACTTGTTTTCTTGCAGATGTCTCAGGACCCAGCTAGGGAACGTCATCAGTGTTAGAAGGGAGTGTGATGTGGGGGAAAAGGAGGTCAACTTTGGGTCCTTGGTGGTCTCTGAGCTGGGTGTTGGGGGGGGGGTCTTGCAGACATCTCAGGACCCAGCTAGGGAACGTTATCAGTGCTGGAAAGGAGAGTTTGTAGAGGAGGAGAGGGAGAAATAGGACTTTGGGGTTCTTTGGTACTCTCTGAACTTGGTGGTATCCTTGCGGACGTTTCAGGACCCATCTAGGGAACGTTATCAATACTGGAAGGGAGTAGGGTATGTGGAGTAGAGGAGGTAGAGGAAGAGGACTGTGGGGTCTTTGGTGCTCTCTGAGCTTGGTAGTTTTCTTGCAGACATTTCAGGACCCAGCTAGGTAATATCAGTGCTAGAAGAGAGTGGGGTTTGAGGGGGGACTGTTGGGATCCTTGGTGCTCTGAGCTTGGTTGGCTCTCTTACAGACGTTTCATGACCCAGCTAGGTAATATCATCAGTGCTAGTAATAAGGGAAGAGCCCAAACCACATCAACCTAGCTAACGTAGAGGGATAAACCGGGGAAGGAAGGGGCAGCTAACAGGTGTAGAAGTGCCCCTCCTCTGCAGGAAAGTGATGGGTTTACAAGGGAGATGTTGGAAGAAAGGGGTAAGTCCTTAACCATTACTAACTGAAGAGATAGTACTATATCCTCCTGCCGTGAATATACTAATACTGTACTCCTGTTTCTTATTTATCCCCACAATAATGCTCCTGCGAGTGGGTTGGGCTGAGAAAGAGGGACTGAGACTGAACTAGAACTCAAAATCTTCCCGTTTCTAGGTTAGCTCTGCTGGCTGGGGGATTCTGGGAGTTGAAGTCCACGCATCTTCAAACTGCCGTGGTTGAGAAACACAGGACCTCTTTACAGTAGCATCTTTAGGGTCACTTTGAGGGCCACTAAATTCGGAGCCAACAAAAGAACCAATGGTGCATATACTAAAGATATGCAACATTGGTTCTTTTGTTGGCTCCGAATTTAGTGGCCCTCAAAGTGTAATTTTTGAGAGCCGAGGTGGCGCAGTGGTTAGGGTGCAGTACTGCAGCTACTTCAGCTGACTGCTAGCTCAGCAGATCAGCGGATCAAATCTCACCGGCTCAAGGTTGACTCAGCCTTCCATCCTTCCGAGGGTGGTAAAATGAGGACCCAGTTTGTTGGGGGCAATATGCTATTTAGTATACTGTTGATTGTTGTAGCCACCCAGAGTCCTCGGAGAGTGGGTGGCATAGAAGTATGATTAATAAAAAAAAATAATTTTCAAAATTTACCCCGTTTCCCCCAAAATAAGATCTCCCCTGATAATAAGCCCAATTGGGCTTTTGAGCACATGGCAATAAGGCCAAGCGCTTATTTCAGGGTTCAAAAAAAATATAAGACAGGGTCTTATTTTTGGGGAAACACGGTAGTGAGAAGCTGAGATAATGCCCTTAGGTAATAGCTGAAGAATAATAAGTCTTTGGATCCTGGCTTAGTCCTGCAAGCCAAAAGCACCTTAGGATGCTCACTATCCATCTCTGTTAGTTATGCTGTTCTGGATAAAGAAATAGAAAGCTGTCGAGTCCCACCATTGGTTCACTCAGTATAATGTTTATGTAGCATTGATAGTGTTATGTAGTTTGGTAATGAAACGTCCACAAGAACACAACCAAGCTCAGAAAGCGCCAAGGACCTCATAATGATTAAATAAATGATTATGTCATCATTTTGGACTTCTAATTTCCATATAGACTTTCTCTATGAAAGGTTTGCCCTTAACTTGGTTTTTTTAGATCTTCTGAAGACCATTTTAACCAAGACCATCCACCTTGCTGCTGGTCACCCTCTTCGCTTTCCTTCCACTGTGGCTGTGTTCTTGCAGACGTTTCATTACCAAACTAGGTAACATCATCAGTGCTACATAAGCATTGTTCTGAGTGAAACAGTGGTGGCACTGATGATGTTACCTAGTTTGGTAATGAAATGCCTGCAAGAAAACCAAGCACAAGAGAGTACCAAGGACCCCTCTTTTCAGCCTGTACAAATATTCTCCTATATTGGTACCATTGTTTTGTCTTATGCTTTCTGGAATATATATGAGAGCAGGTGAGCCTTTTCTAAGCCACCCTGAAAATGCTGGGGATTCATACATTCAAACCTTCCCAGTCGTGGTGCAATCACTGTGAATCCTGTGTTTGAGCTTTTTCAAGCCAGGAGAACTTTTTACATGCACCGTGTAGTGTTGCTTACACAGAAGGGTCTCTAACTAGTAAAGCAGGGGGCTCTGCACTTGGCAACTTTAAGACTTGTGGACTTCAACTCCTTTGCAAATACAAATTTGCCAAAATAACAAGGAAAGCCCAATGCTCGCTCGGGCTTCCAGTAGTCAGTTCTTCGGCAGACTGCGGCTGCCAGTATTTCATTCCTCTATATTTAGTATAAATCTGGTTTTAACGAGGTATCCTGTAGACTCAAGTGAACCTTGCTGTTTAATTGAGAACAGAACGGTGGAGGGGAGAGCAGAGAGGAAACCACATGGCCGAACAGCGTGCCCGGTCACCGCATTACCAGACGTGGGCTGGGCATCACGCACGTCATCGGTCACGCATGTGTGTGTGATTTTTTTATTTTTTATTTTTTGAGCAGAAGTGGCTTCTTAAATAAGCCAGACCCTTTCACGTGTCAGCCAGCCTGCTGCAGATGTGTGTGTGGGGGGGGGGACTTGCCAGAACATACAGAGTGGGCAGATGGGCACCGAGCATTGTGCCTTATTCATTTGCCAGGCATCAGCAGTCTTTGTGCTTCTAGTTATATCATCTGTCATGTGGCTAATTGCTGGCTGTAATCTCTTGGGCCTAACACGGCAGGTCAACACAGAATAAGCGGTCACCGAGTGGAATTAATACTACACGGTCCATCTGATCGGGAGAAGGGGGCGCCGATCCCTTTGTTGTCAAACCAACCGATGGATTTTGTCGGAACGTTTTTAAAAACAATTATTTTTTTTTTTTACAAGCGTGGAATAGAACAGTGAAAGATTCTATAAAGCAGAAGCAAGAAAAATAATGCACTAAAAGAACTTTCCTCCCACCCACCCCCCACTCCCCGAAACTGATTTCTTGCGACCACCACCGTGACAAGTATAAACAATTCCCTGATCGCTTCGCCTTCACTTAGCGAACAAAAATAAAGAGCTTCATCCCCTTAATCCGCCTGTTCACAATAGGCAAAACAAGTAAGTCGTGTCTTATTCGATCCAGTGACCAGCAAAAGAGAGAGAGAGACAAAGCGAGTGTCAAACATTTTTAAGTGATAACAAGCTGTGGATTAAAGGGAAGCCTGTGACATCAATGAAATCTGTACTTCTAAGCACATTTACTTGGAAGGATTCCCGTTGGATTCCAGAAAGGTGGTTTTTGTGTAACAAGGTTCCAATGGGTATAAGGTACGGTATCCCCGTTGGAACCTTGTTACGTAAAAACAACTTTTTGGGAGTATGTTTATATTGGATGGATATTCTAGTGCAGTGATAGTTAACCTTTTTGGGCCCAGAGTGCCCAGAGAGCACACGCACGTGAATGCACGCACGCGTGCCCAAACCCCCAAAATTCAATGCATGCACACGCATCCCCGCACATGCGCCCCCACGCCCCGTTTTGGCTTCCAGCTTGGTGCAGGAGGCTTTCCAGGCCCAAAACATTTGAAACTTCAAACGAATGGTTTATAAATCAAGGCAATCTGAGTAAGATTTTAGTTGGTTAGAAACGAGCAATTGGTCTCTTCTGGTTATTTCCATACAACAGGTAGTGTCCATATGGTAATGCCAGTTAAACATCTGTCAGATTTGCCCAAACTCACTCACTTCATACAGGTTCGAACCTGCAAAACCTGTTGGTATTAAATTATAGAAAGAAAAAAAAAATAGTTAAGTGGCTAAGAGCAATAAAACATCTGCCTCCCAACATTATCTCTCATAAAATCAGCTGCAGTCGGAGTTCCATACATATATATATATATATGAATATGAATATATATATGAATGATGTGCCAAAGTGCCATCTGGTCTGGATCGGTCTTTGAAGGGCCTTTCAGAAGCTGGGATAAAACGTTGGCAAAGCTACTTCTTTCTTTGAAAAGTCAGGATGGGGTGAACGGCAAGTAGTCCTCAACTTACGACCACAATGGAACCCCCAAATTTCTTCTGCTGGGCAAAACAATTGTTAAGTGAGTTCAAGTGAGGGAGTGAGGTTTGCGGAGAGGCGGCGGAAGACTGCGGTCCGTGGTAATCTCTGAGTTCGGTTGTTTTCTTACAGACATTTCATTACCAGACTAGGTACCGTCATCAGTGCTAGAAGGGAGTGGGGTTTGCTCTCTTTTTATATACAAGTAGTCCTCAACTTACGACCACAATTGAGCCCAACGTTTATGTTGCTAAGTGAGAAAGTTGTTCAATGGGTTTTGCCCCATTCTGTGACCTTTTTTGCCATAGTCGTTAAGTGAATCACTGGGGTTCTTAAGTTAGTAACACAGTTATTCAGTGGATCTGGCCTCCCCATTGACTTTGCTGGAAAGAAAGTTGCCAATGTGTGATCCTGAGATAACTCCAACCGTCATAAATATGATAGCCAAGCATCTTAATTTTGATCACGTGACGATACTGCAACGGTCGTTAAGTGTGAACAACGGTTGCAAGTCACTTTTTCCAGTGCCATTGTAACTTTGAACGATCATCAAATGTTTTGTTGTAAGTCGAGAACTCTCTGTAGTCTTTGGAAGCGACGGTTCCTTGTGAGAATTTTTTCTGACTATGGCTAGTCCTCGACCTACAACAGTTCATTTAGTGACTGCTCAGAGTTACAACGGCACTGAAAAAAGTGACCATCGTGACCATTTTTCGCACTTACGACCGTTGCAGCATCCTCATGGGCACGTGATCAAAATTCAGACACCTGGCCTCTGACTCATATTTATGACGGTCGCAGTGTCCCAGGGTTATGTGATCCCCTTTTGCGACCTTCTGACAAGCTAAGGCGATGGGGAAGCCCGATTCATTTAACAACCGTGTTCCTAACTTAACTGCAGTGATTCACTTAACGACGGTGGCAAGAAAGGCCGCAAAAATGGGGCAAACCTCACAACAAATGTGTCACTCAGCAACATAAATTTTGGGCTCGATTGGTCATAACTCGAGGCAAGAGGCTGACTCTGTAAACTGCTTAGAAAGGGCTGTAAAGGGCTATATCAGTGCTATTGCTTAGTACTTGTACAGTATTTCCTCTTGTGGTCTGAAAGACCAAGCAATCTTGAAGCGCTCTTCCGCATCCTCATAACGAAAGAAAAAGCAGTAATATTATTTCTTTAATTATTGAATGCAGCCACCATAGGATTTTTATAACTTGGGCCCTGCCTTTCCTCTCCGTGTTTGTTTACCAGCCGAGATTAAGGAGGAAATAGGATGAGAAAAAGCTCCTTTATGTGGGATTAAGCCCTTCAATCCTTCAGGGCTGTAGTTCACACCCATTTTCCAACATGTTTTCTTTGTTGAGGAGGAAGCCCAGCCAAATTTTGATAGGACCTTCAATTACCATAGTAATAGTCATGGTGACAGACATGTTTATGCAAATAACCAGCGTTTCTCACAATCCTTTATGGCAAAAATAATATTAAAAAAAAAAAAAAACCAATCCGGATACAGGTAGTCCTCGATTTACGACTACAATTGAGCCCAACATTTTGGTAGTTAAGTAAGACACTGGTTAAGTGATTTTTTTTGCCCCATTTTACCACCTTCCTTGCCACAGTCGCTAAGTGGAATCACTGCAGTTGATAAATCAGTAACCTGGTTGTAAAGTGAATCTGGCTTCCCATTTGACTTTGCTTGACCCACGCGACCTTGGGACACAGCAACGGTCGTAAGTACGAACCACTTGCCAAGCATTTGAATTTTGATCGCAGGATCATAGCGGCTGCTTCAAAAGGTCGTAACTGTGGAAAATGGTTATAACTCACTTTTTTTTCAGGGCCGTTATAACGTTGACTGGTCACTAAGCAAACTGTTGGAGGATTACCTGTAGGGTTTTTTTTTTGTGTGTTAGCAGCATTTAGTTATCTATGCCTCATTCTGTTTGGAAGATTAGTGGTATTATTTTGTAAGCCTCCCAGGCTCATATAGAGTAGAATGGCAAAGTTACATCAAAGTTTGAGGAAGGGGAAAAGTCAGTTCTGTACTTAAACCAGTGTGTGTTCTGTCCCCGTCTCACACACGCACACAAACAGACAGCCGGGGGTTAAATAAACTGGCAGACAACCAATTCTTCCGATAAGAGGCTTGGCAGCAACCCAGTAGCTGCTTGCCAAGAACTTTTACTCAATAAACAAAATACCCACAGTCAAGAATTGTCCAGTTCGTAAAATAAATCCAAGGCAGATAATGTTGTTTCCAAAGATGCAATGTGACTCGATAGTAGTTAGTTTTGTCCGTCACAGAGTCTGAATGGCCACCTCACCCCCTTTTATGCCCTGTGGGGTGTGGTCCAGTGACTCAGCTTAATCTCGGGCACGCCTTTTCTTCTGTTGCACGCGCTTATCTCTGTGACGCTGCCGAGGATCCAGCCAAGACTCATTTCCCTCATCACTGCCCACCTGTGGCTGCGTGGACGTGCTTGGCCCCGGCCCTATCTCTTGCCCTTCAGCAGACACCGAAGGCATTGCCAGAGAGGAGGGTCCTGGAGAGGGAGGCCTTGCCAACTCCTCTCCTTCACTCTCGGAGTCCTCTCCTGCCAATGACACAGGCTCCGGTAACGGAGCCACAACAGTGTGATGACTTCTCAATGCTAGTAAAAGGGACGTGTGAACAGTATACACAAGATTTGAGTATACACAAATCTTGTGTATACTCAGCAGCAGGCTGTGGCTGCAAAAAAAAAAAGCAGAAATAGGGTTTTAGAAGGCTCCCAGGAAGTGATAGCTTTATTTTATTATTCTCCTTTGGTCTGATGCTGTCTGGAATCCGGTTTCCAGCTCTGAGCATCACACACGAGTTGCTAAGATTCTAAGGCGGTCTCAACCTTGGCAACTTGAAGATGTGTGGACTTCAACTCCCAGAATTCAATTCGCCAGACAGACAGAACTAATTGAATTCTGGGAGTTGAAGTCCACACACCTTCAAGTTGCCAAGGTTGAGAAATACAGTAGTCCTCAACCTATGACAATTCATTCAGTGACCGTTCAGAGTTACAACGGCACTGAAAAATGAATTGATGACAGTTTTCCACTGTTATGACTGTTGCAGCACCCCCATGGTCACATGATCAAAATTCAGACACTTGGGCAACTGGCATGTATATTTCTGCCAGTTCCAGTGCCCTGGGTCATAGGAGCACCATTTGCAAACTTCTGATGGGCAAAGTCTTTGGGGAAGCCAGATTGACTCACTGCAGTTGTTAAGTTAGTAATGCAGTTGTTAGGTGCACATGCCAATAACTGTGGCAAGAAAATGGGGCAAAATTCACTTAGCAGCATAAATCATGGACTCAATTGTGGTCAGCAGTCAAAGACTACTGATATTCTGGTGTCTTAACCAGCGGTGGGTTTCACATTACTACTGCTTCACCCCGTGTGCGCAAAGCACACACACACAACTTCCGCACATGTGCTAGGCCTCAAAAACGTGGTTAAATAGGATGGCATTATGCTGCTACCGATTCGCCCGAACCCGCTGAATACCACCTCTGGTCTTAACCTGTGTGAATCCTAAATGAATGGTTTCAATCCGTTCTAACTGATTTGGAGTCACTCCGTTTTGCCCAAGGCAGTAATTATTCCTCCTGCTCTTTTCTCCTTCTGCCAGGCGAGAGGATTCTGGGTTACGCCGAAGAGCCTTGTTACCTGTGGTTCGTCATGGAGTACTGCGAAGGGGGAGACTTGAACCAGTATATTCTTTCCCGCAGGCCCGACCCGGCCACCAACAAGAGTTTCATGCTCCAGCTGACCAGCGCCATTGCGTTCCTGCACAAAAACCACATCGTGCACAGAGACCTGAAGCCGGACAATATCCTGATCACCGAGCAGTCGGGAGCTCCGGTTCTCAAAGTCGCAGACTTTGGGCTGAGCAAAGTGTGCGCGGGATTGACCGCCCGAGGCAAGGACGGCGACGACGACGACAAAAATGTGAATGTGAACAAGTACTGGTTGTCCTCGGCTTGCGGTTCGGATTTCTACATGGCTCCCGAAGTGTGGGAGGGGCACTACACGGCCAAAGCGGACATCTTTGCGCTGGGCATCATTATCTGGGCCATGATCGAGCGGATAACCTTCATCGATGCCGAGACCAAGAAGGAACTCTTGGGGACTTACATCAAGCAGGGGACCGAGATCGTACCTGTCGGGGAAGCTCTACTAGAAAACCCAAAGATGGAGTTGCACATTCCTCAGAAACGCAGGACTTCCATGTCTGAAGGAATCAAACAGCTCCTGAAAGACATGTTGGCTGCTAACCCGCAAGATCGACCCGATGCCTTTGAGCTTGAATCCAGAATGGACCAGGTTACTTGTGCTGCTTAAACTCAGGTCAAAGTGTTGGTGGGCTCTGAAAACAGGGTAAGGGGCCTTTCTTCTGTTTCTCTGCCTATTAAAATGATCCTGCCATGAATCCAAGGGCTTGAGGCACTTGGGTGAAATTCTACCGGTTCAGCCTAACCGGTAGTAAAAAAATGCTTTAAAAAGTTTTTAAAAACTTGCGATGATCAGCTGTGATAATCAACTGTGCCGCGCGATCGTCAGAACAGTTTTTTTTTTACTTTTTTAAAGCATTTTTTACTACCTATTCGCTGGAACCGGTAGTAAAAAAAATGCTTTAAAAAGGTTTTTTTAAAAAAGTTTAAAAAAAAAAAAAAGTTCCCACGATCACGGGCACAGCTGTTTGTCACAGCTGTTCATCGGAAGTTTTTTTTAAAAAAAAATTAGTTAAAAAATGTTTTTAAAGGTTGACCACGCCCACCCGGTCACATGACCCCACCAAGCCAAGCCACGCCCACAGAACCGGTAGGGAAAATTTTTGAATTTCACCACTGGCTTGAGGCTATTTATGCTCTTTCTGGTAGCAACAGGTTAGGGAATGCTGGAAAGGAGATAGCAATAGCATTTAGGATTAAACATCTATTTAAT
Source organism: Pantherophis guttatus (assembly GCF_059756535.1). Taxonomy (NCBI): domain Eukaryota; kingdom Metazoa; phylum Chordata; class Lepidosauria; order Squamata; family Colubridae; genus Pantherophis; species Pantherophis guttatus. The sequence goes on from NC_142065.1 coordinate 5,214,447, forward strand.
CTCCTGGCTCCAGAGGATTATAAATGCTTCCTTGGGTGAGGGTGACTTTCCTGCCGCCTTGAAAGAGGCAGTGGTGAGGCCTCTCCTCAAGAAGCCTTCCCTGGACCCGGCAATGTTGGTAAACTATCATCCGGTCTCCAACCTTCGCTTTGTGGCGAAGGTTGTTGAGAGTGTGGTTGCGCAACAGCTCCCCCAGCACCTGGATGAAACGTAACTGGATCTGTTCCAGTCGGGTTTCAGGCCCGGGTACAGCACGGAAACGGCATTGGTCGCGTTGGTAGATGATCTCTGGAGGGCTCGGGACAGGGGTTGCTCCTCTGTCCTGGTCCTGTTAGATCTCTCAGCGGCTTTTGATACCATCGACCATGGTATCATGCTGCACCAGTTGGAAGAGTTAGCGGTGGGAGGCACTGTGTTGCAGTGGTTCTCCTCCTTTCTCTCTGACCGGTCGCAGTCTGTGTTGACAGGGGGGCAGAGGTCGACCCCGAGGCCCCTCATATGCGGGGTGCCGCAAGGGTCGGTCCTCTCGCCCCTCCTGTTCAACATTTATGTGAAGCCGCTGGGTGAGATCATCCGTGGTTTCGGGGTGAAGTACCACCAGTACGCTGATGACACCCAGCTGTACATCTCCACCCCAGACCACCCCAACGATGCCCTTGAAGTGATGTCCCGGTGCCTGGAGGCCGTACGGATCTGGATGGGGAGGAATAGGCTCAGGCTCAACCCATCCAAGACCGAGTGGCTGTGGTTTCCGATATAGTCAGTTGGTGCCATCACTGACTATTGGGGGCGAATCATTGGCCCCTACGGAGAGGGCGCGCAACTTGGGCATCCTCCTGGATTCACAGCTGTCTTTAGAAGAGCACTTGACGGCTGTGACCGGGAGGATTTTTCATCAGGTTCGCCTGATCCGCCAGTTGCGTCCCTTTCTGGATCGGGACTCCTTATGCACAGTCACTCATGCCCTCGTCACCTCCCGCCTGGACTATTGTAACGCTCTCTACATGGGGCTCCCCTTGAGGAGCACCCAGAGGCTCTAACTGGCGCAGAGTGCGGCCGCGCGGGTGGTAATGGGAGCGACATGGCGTTCCCATGTAACACCCATTTGCGCGAGCTGCACTGGCTCCCGGTGGTCTTCCGGGTGCGCTTCAAGGTCTTAGTTACCACCTTTAGAGCGCTCCATGGCTTAGGACCGGGGTACTTACGGGACCGCCTGCTGCCACCAATAGCCTCCCACCGGCCAGTACGCTCCCATAGAGAGGGACTCCTCCGGGTGCCGTCGGCCAAACAATGCCGACTGGCGGCCCCCAGGGGGAGGGCCTTCTCTGTGGGGGCACCTACGATCTGGAACAAGCTCCCCCCGGAGATACGGAGGATCCCGGATCTGCACACCTTCCGCCGCGCCTTAAAACCTTTTTATTTCACCAGGCGGGCCTGGCCTAACTTTCTCCCTCTTTTATAAAAGATTTTTAATTTTTTAATTTTTTAGTATTTTATATATTCAAATTTTAAAATAGGTTTTAAATTGATTGGGGTTTTAATTTGTCTGGCCCAAAACTATTTAATTTGATTTTAATTCCACTTTTAAATTTTGTATGTATGTATTTTATTGTTTGGCTGTGCACCGCCCTGAGTCCTTCGGGAGTAGGGCGGTATAGAAATCAAATCAAATCAAATAAATCAAATAAATAAATAAAATAAACATCCTTCCCCTCCCCATCACGTTTTTAGAGTAGGGGGTCCCAACGTCTGGGCTGTGAACCGGCACACCAGAAACCAGGTCACACAAATGAGCAAAATCCAATCTGTGCACAAACCTGAAGCCAGGTAGCACCTGAAGCCCATTGGTCCACGGAAAAAACCCTCTCCGGCCCCTGGTGCCCAAAAAGTTGGGGGCCACTCCTTTAGAGCACTCTGTGGGCAGTTTACAATGTAGAGGATTCAGGGTAGATAAAAATCTTATGATTCTTTTTTTTTAAAAATCGGATTTTAAAAAAATTTAAATCGTTTTTTTTTTTTATTTTGATCAAATTTATTTTAATAAAATGCTTTTGGATTAAAAAGCTATCCAAGGGTAGATTTCTATTTAAGATACATGAATAATTCAGTTTATTCAGCATGAAACGGAGCTTAGTTATGTAGCAGGAGGCTGTACTACCAAGAGCCTTGGTAGTACAGTGGTCTAAGGCACCCTGTTATTAAGCTGGTTATTAAGACCAGCTGCCTGCAATTACTGCAGGTTCGAATCTCGCCAAGGCTCAAGGTCGACTCAGCCTTCCATCCTTTCTAAGGTAGATAAATTGAGGACCCAGTTTGTGGGGGCAATAAGCTGACTTTGTATAAATATACAAAAGGATGAAGGCTATTGCTTAACGCATTGTAAGCCGCCCTGAGTCTCCGGAGAAGGGTGGCATATAAATCAAATTAAAAAAATAAAAATTAAAAAATTAAAAAAAAAATATTGGGACTGTCGGTGAGTCAACAGCGGGTCAGAGGAGGAGCTGCTGCGGGACAGAGGTGACAGTTGCTCTTTAAAAATGATGATTTAACTCGAGTTGATTTAAATCAAGCCTTTTTACTAGTGATTGAAATCATGCTTTAAATCGTGATTTAAATCGACTTGATTTAAATCAAATCCACTCGGAGAGCATTATTTGCATCTTGCCCCCAACAATCTGGGTCCTCCTTTTACCAACCTCAGAAGGATTGAAGGCTGAGCCAACCTGCAGCCGGTGAGGATTGAACTGCTGGCAGTGGGCAGAGTCAGCCTGCAATACTGCACTTTAACCACTGCGCCACCAAGGGTCTTTGTATGGGGTTACAGGCAGTCTTCAAGTGGCTGAGGAATTCTGGGAGTTGAAGTCCACAGGTCTTAAAGTTGCCACCCCTGCCGTAAAAGAAGGCATCACCCCAAAAAGACTGACTTATTTATTGTTTGGAAGGCAAGTTAGGCCCTTTCCTGCTACCTCTATGAATTTAAAGTCTCGGCCCAGGTAAAGAACTTTCTGGAACTTTCCCTCTCTTTTTAAATGCAGGGTGGGCTTCCTCTTAAGCTGCATGTGGAAAGGAGACACTCCTCGATTTAACAACAAGAATGTTTCTTGTTAAGCAAGGCGGTTGTTAAATGAGTCAGGCTCAATTTTACCTTTTGGGCCGCCGTTATCAAGTGAATGTCACTTTTCGCAGTGCCGTTGCAACTTCGGTCACTAAACGAATGGCTATAGAACGAGGACTGCCTGTACTTTCTCCAGACAGGTGTTGTGCAACCTTAGCAAATTTAAGACCCTGGCTGGGAAAGATTCTGGGAGTTGTAAATTTTTTTAAAAAAATTTAAATCAGATTGTTTTTTTTTATTTTTATCAAATTTATTTTAATAAAATGCTTTTATTCCTTGCTCAGCAAGGACCTTGCTGAGGTTGAGAGAGTGTGGCCGGCTTGCAAGAGCCATGAGGCCAGCTGTGGTTGCCCTCACCCGCTGCTCACAAGTCAAATTCGGCAGGAGGGAGTCTGTTTTTTCCTTTGGGCTCCAAGCAGGGTGGATTTGATTTAAATCGAGTTGATTTAAATCACAATTTAAATCGTGATTTAAATCACTAGTAAAAAGGCTTGATTTAAATCAACTCGATTTAAATCATAATTTTTAAAGAGCAACTGTCATCTCTGCTCCGTGTGACATCTCTCCTGTGCGAGCTGCACTGGCTCCTCTCTGCGCACTTTCCGCCATGCTCTTAAGACCCTCTTATTCCAGCAAGCCGGCCTGGCCTAATTTTTCTCCCCTTTCTTTTAAATTTTTAAACTCAAATTTTAATTTGTTTTAAATTATTGGGAGTTTTAAATTGTCTCGGGCAAAAATTATTTAATTAGGTTTTAATCATGTTTTAACTTTTGTATTTATGTGTTTTATTTTGTGCCTGTTCACTGCCCTGAGTCCTTCGGGAGTAGGGCGGTATACAAATTTAATAAAATGAAATGAAATGAAATCTGCTACTCCTTTGACCCGCTGTTGACTCACCGATAGTCCCAGTGTTGCAGAATATACAGCCTCCTGCTACATAACTCAGCTCCATTTCAGGCTGAATAAACTAAATTACTTATGTATCTTAAATAGTTTAAATAGTTAGGCCTGGCCTAACTTTCCCTTTATATTGCTTTTGATTTTGTTTTAAACTGGGATGTCTTGAATTATCTAGGACCAGAGTATTTAGTATATTTTAATTGGTTTTTTTTTTTAACGTTTGTATTACATGTATTTTTATCTTTCGCTGTTCACACCGCCCTGAGTCCCTCAGGAATAGGGCGGTATATAAATTTAATAAATAAATAAATAATAAATAAATAGAAAACTATCTTACGATAGATTTTTACCCCAAAAGTTTTTTATTAAAATAAATTCAATAAAAATAAAAAAAACCTGATTTAAATCAAAAAATTTGATTTAAATCAAAAAAATCTGATTTTTTTTTAATTTTTTTTTTTAAAAAATCATTGATTTTTATCCACCCTGGCTCCAAGCGAGGCCAGAGAACAATCGGCAGAGACGCAGAGGCCCGTCTCTCTAGAGACATTCCAGACATAGCAAGATGCTTTCCAAACATCACCGTGTCACGAACAAAAGTTTGGGCTTTTGCAGGCTCCGAAGTAGCACAACAGATACTCCCTGGAGCTCCCGCACTCTCTCTCTCGTCACCCTGCCGTATTTGTGGATCACCGCAGAAGCCAGCCGGGGAACCTCTTAACCACGGCCTGCAATTTTAAATAATTGCCTAGCTGCTGTCATGCAAAACCCCCTGTGTTCTGCTCACTGAATTGAGCCTGGGTGGCTAAAGGGAATTCTTCTGCTTTTGAGAGGCGTCTCCGCTTGCAAATTGGGGGTTAGGAACAAGAGTTTGAGAATTCTTTTTTTTTTTTTTTTCTTTTGTTTCCCTGCCCCGCTGCTTTGAGGGAGGCTTTAAAAAGCGCATTTTGCTTGTTGGCCCCAGATATGAAGAAGAGAGAAAATAGATGCTTTTCTACAGAGCAGTCTGAAGGATTTTATTCACTAAAATGAGGAGGAGGGGTACCAAAGATGTTTTTTTTTTCAAGAGGCAACTGGACTTTCTGGTTTTTCTTTGAAGACGTTTCACTTCTCATCCAAGAAGCTTCTTCAGCTCTGAGCTGCAGCTTCTTGGATGAGAAGCGAAACGTCGTCAAAGAAACACCAGAAAGTCCAGTTGCCTCTTGAAAAAAAAAAAGGACCTTTGGGACAATCGTGATCCGGATTTCCATAGATGAGGGGGTAGTATATTATCCCCTAGGCCAGGGGTGGGCAATTGTGGCTCTTTTACAACCTGTGGACTTCAACTCCCAGAATTCCTGAGACAGCTTGGCTATCTACCCCTGTGCTGGAACAAAGTGGCCGAATTCAGAAAACATGTCAGTTTTGCTTGGCAGGAATTTGAAAAGAGAATCAGTTGAGGGTAGTGGTGAAGGTGGCGGCCTAGAAACCAGGAGACTGAATTCTAGTCTTGCACCAAAGCAGCTGGGTGACTTTGGGCCAATCACCAGGAGATGGTGAGTTCTAGTCCTGCCTTAGGCATGAAAGATGATTGGGTGACTTCGGACCAATCACCAAGAGATGGTGTGAGTTCTAGTCCCGCTTTAGGAATGAAAGGGACTGGGTGACTTTGGGCCAATCACCAGGAGATGGTGAGTTCTAGTCCCGCCCTAAGCATGAAAGCCAGCTGGGTGACTTTGGGCCAATCACCAGGAGATGGTGAGTTCTAGTCCCGCCCTAAGCATGAAAGCCAGCTGGGTGACTTTGGGCCAATCACCAAGGAGATGGTGAGTTCTAGTCCCGCCCTAAGCATGAAAGCCAGTTGGGTGACTTTGGGCCAATCACCAGGAGATGGTGAGTTCTAGTCCCGCCCTAAGCATGAAAGCCAGCTGGGTGACTTTGGGCCAATCACCAGGAGATGGTGAGTTCTAGTCCCGCCCTAAGCATGAAAGCCAGCTGGGTGACTTTGGGCCAATCACCAGGAGATGGTGAGTTCTAGTCCTGCCTTAAGCATGAAAGCCAGTTGGGTGACTTTGGGCCAATCACCAGGAGATGGTGAGTTCTAGTCCCGCCCTAAGCATGAAAGCCAGCTGGGTGACTTTGGGCCAATCACCAAGGAGATAGTGAGTTCTAGTCCCGCCCTAAGCATGAAAGCCAGTTGGGTGACTTTGGGCCAATCACCAGGAGATGGTGAGTTCTAGTCCCGCCCTAAGCATGAAAGCCAGCTGGGTGACTTTGGGCCAATCACCAGGAGATGGTGAGTTCTAGTCCCGCCTTAAGCATGAAAGCCAGTTGGGTGACTTTGGGCCAATCACCAGGAGATGGTGAGTTCTAGTCCCGCCCTAAGCATGAAAGCCAGTTGGGTGACTTTGGGCCAATCACCTGGCGGCAGTGAGTTCTAGTCCTGCCTTAAGAATGAAAGCGACTGGGTGACTGATCCAATCACCAAGGAGATGGTGAGTTCTAGTCCTGCCTTAAGCATGAAAGCCAGTTGGGTGATTTTGGGCCAATCACCAGGAGATGGTGAGTTCTAGTCCTGCCTTAAGCATGAAAGCCAGTTGGGTGATTTTGGGCCAATCACCAGGAGATGGTGAGTTCTAGTCCTGCCTTAAGCATGAAAGCCAGTTGGGTGACTTTGGGCCAATCACCAGGAGATGGTGAGTTCTAGTCCTGCCTTAAGAATGAAAGCGACTGGGTGACTTTGGGCCAGTCATTCTCTCAGCCCTATCTTACCTCACAGAATGGTAGTTGTGGAGAAAATTGGAGGAAGCAATAAAAGAAAAAAAACATGCTAAAAATAAATCAGTTAATATTATGAAATGCAAATATGGATATTTTAAGATGCGGAGGGTTAGGGAACAGATGCCCATCGGGAGAAAGTCCTTGCAGTTTCCTTGAATTGGAAGCCCATTGGGTCGTCTACGACGGGCTCAATGAAACAGTTAAATTGCCTGATTGGTATCCGGCTGCAGCTTTTGTGCAGGTGTGTTACCTGTGACACGACCCCTCCCATTTGGCATTAAAAGGAAAGTCCCGTCCAGTCCTCCTGACTGGACCCGAAATTAATTCTCTGTCTTGCTTTCCAGCTCATTTTGGGTGAGCCTCTTTGAGCCCTCAAGAACCCATCCCAGAAAATACGTTGATGCATTGATTATACATCAGTTGACAAGGCTGTTTGGATTAAAAAGTTAGGACCCGAAGCCCCTTATCGAATAGTTGCTCTGAAATGAAGCTGGGCTGAAGTGTTTCGCCAGTATTGATCTTGTTTTCATTTGTTCGTAATTAATTTAACATGGATACCTGCTGTTGCATCAATCATTAAAAATAATAAATCATATTCACCAAGCTCGGTATTCAAATAATGAATATCAAAAGAGTACAGGTAGTCCTCGGCTTAACGACCAGAATTGAGCCCCAAATTACCATTGCTAAGCAAAACAGTTAAGTGAGTTTTGCCCCATTTTACGGCCATTCTTGCCGCGGTTGTTAAGGGAATCACTGCAGGTGTTAAGTTAGTAACCCTGTTGTTAAGGGAATGTGGCTCCCCCATTCACTTTGCTCGACAGAAGGTCGCTAAAGGGACACTGCAACCGTCATAAATATGAGCCAGTTGCCAAGCTTCCAAAGTTTGATCACGTGACCCTGGGGATGCTGCAACGGTCGTAAGTGTGGGGAAACGGTCATAAGTCACTTTCTTCAGTGCCGTCGTAACTTGGAACAGTCACTAAATGAACGGTTGTAAGTTGAGCATTACCTCTACTACTTTTCGTCAGCTGAACCTGTCTCACTTAGGCCTTGGACTTGTGGGGTGAACAGAGGAAGGATGTTTAAACGTATTAAATGCTGCCCTACATTCTTGGAAGAGACGCCCTAAATAGAGAGCCGGCCTGGCCTAGTAATTAAGGCACCATGTTAGAAAGCAGGAAGCCATGGGTTCAAGTCCCACCTTAGCCATTAAAGCCAATTTATTTATTTATTTATTTATTTATTTATTGCTTCGCTTTATATGCCGCCCTTCTCCAGAGACTCAGGGCGGCTTACAATGCGTTAAGCAATAGCCTTCATCCTTTTGTATATTTATACAAAGTCAGCTTATTGCCCCCACAAACCGGGTCCTCATTTTACCTACCTCGAAAGGATGGAAGGCTGAGTCAACCTTGAGCCTGGTGAGATTTGAACTTGCAGTAATTGCAGGCAGCTGGTGCTATTTAACAGCACTTTAGCCTGTTGCGCCACCAAGGCTCTTATTAGATAGATGATAGATAGACAAGACAGACAGACAGATGATAGATAGATAGAGAGATGATAGATAGATAGATTTATTTATTTATTGCTTCGCTTTATATGCCGCCGTTCTCCGGAGACTCAGGGCGGCTTACAATGCGTTAAGCAACAGCCTTCATACTTTTGTATATACCTGCTCAGTAGGGCTTTTGGCCCCCCCAAGCGGTGTTCTATTTTATACAAAGTCAGCTTATTGCCCCCACAATCCGGGTCCTCGTTTTACCTACCTCGAAAGGATGGAAGGCTGAGTCAACCTTGAGCCTGGTGAGATTCGAACTCTCACTAATTGCAGGCAGCTGGTGCTACTTAACAGCACTTTAGTTTGCTGCGCCACCAAGGCTCTTGGGTTGGGTGACTTTGGACCAGTGATTGCCAGCCCAACCCATCTTTGTTGTTGTGGGGAAACCAGGAGGATAACAGATAACAGAGTTGGAAGGGACCTTGGAGGTCTTCTAGTCCAACCCCCTGCTCAGGCAGGAGATCCTATACTATTTCAGACAAATGGTTGTCTAGTCTCTTCTTAAAAACCTCCAGTGTTGGAGCATTCACAACTTCTGGTGGCAAGTTGTTCCACTGATTGATTGTTCTAACAGTCAGAAAATTTCTCCTTAGTTCTAAGTTGCTTCTCTCCTTGATTACTTTCCACCCATTGCTTCTTGTCCTGCCCTGAGGTGCTTTGGAGAATAGCTGGACCCCCTCTCCTTTGTGGCAGCCCCTGAGATATTGGAAGAGTGCTATCGTGTCCCCCCTAGTCCTTCTTTTCATGAAACTAGACCTACCCAAAAACTATTCTTCACGTTTTGGCCTAAATCCCCGTATCCTCTTTGTTGCTCTTGTCTGCCTTCTTTCCAGCGTCTCAACATCTTTTTTATCTTGTGACGACCAAATATCGTGGCTGTAATATCCCTTACCAAGGCATTATAAAGTGAGGAAGATCCGTTGGATACTTTTTGCCGCTTTGAGCGATTTGTAAAAAAATAATAAAAGGCAGGGGTACCAATAAATACAATCAAAATAAAACATTTGCCACGTGACGGAAGAAGCCTCGTCTGACCTCTCCGTAATCCAAAGAAAAGCGATATTTCCATTCTTGTTTGTTTTTTTTTTTAAAAAAAAAAACCCACATGCTTTGGATTAATCCCAGGACAACGAGTGAAGTTTTGCATCCCTCGGGACATGACTGTACCTTTTTAAAAGAGTACCTGTCCAGACCTTTTTGATCCTTTTCGTAGACGTTTGCTTCTCAGGCACAGAGATGATTAGGGGTTATGTAAGGAGCCCTCCATCCCCCAGACTTGTTTATGAGGGCATCAAAAGCTCCAGAGGAATGGCTTTCCTTCCTCTCGGGTCCTTTTGGAGCGTTTGATGTTGTCTTCGATTTCTGTTTATTTTAATTTTTTTTTTTTTTTTTTTTTTTTTGAGCCCGTCCTCCCCACCCAAAACTTTTCAAATCATCTGCGTCTGCCAGTTGCGATTATTCCTGCGCCCATAACACGACGGTGCAGGGTTGCATAACCAGGCTGTGCCCTCTGGGGAGGAAAAAAAAAAAATCCTTCAAAATTCAGGATGCTGACACGCGAGTCCAGTAAACACAAAAGGCCGGGACAGAACTGCCCCTTTGGCTGCTTGTTTGGCCGGGAGGGGGGCTAGCTGTCTGTCCTTATCCCCCACCCCTCCCTTGGATATGAGCTGAGTCAGGAATGGGTCTTCTCCGAAAAAAAAACAGCGAAAGAGGGCTGCTCCTTATATAACCGAAAAGGAGGAGTGGGGGGACGACACACACTGGCTGACCCCTTGCGTGCTTCCGAGCGAGAGGGATTGCCTTGTTTACACAGACTTAGTTGCTGATCGGTCAAACGGGGCATTTTCTTCCTTTTGAACTTGTGGGAAGCCGGTTTCTTACCGTGACAGCATCTCTTGAAGAACTGGGCTTGTAGCCAGATCGCTGTGTCTGGCTACGGTCTGGTTTGCCCTCTGTAATCCTCAGTGTTAAGTGGAGGTAGTCCTCCACTTACGACTGCAATTGAGCTCCCACGTTTCTGTTGCTGAGCCAGACAGTCGGTTTGAGCAGTGGGTTCGGCTATAAGATCTCCGAGGGTCCTTCCAACTCTGCTGCGTTAAATATTTGACTTGGACAATAATAATTGGGCCCGCCGTGTATATATGGCCCTGCACGTTGGAAGGATTTTGCCAGATCAGATCTTTCAGAACTGTCTAGCAAGGGTCCTTCCCATCCTGTTATTCTATATATAAAGTGGTTAATACCATTTTATAAGGCCTTGGTAAGGTCACACTTGGAATGCTGCATTCAGTTTTGGTCGCCATGATCTAAAAAAGATGTGGAGACTCTAGAAAGAGTGCAGAGAAGAGCAACAAAAATGATTAGGAGACTGGAAGCTAAAACATATGAAGAACGGTTGCAGGAACTGGGTATGTCTAGTTTAATGAGAAGTAGGACTAGGGGAGACATGACAGCAGTCTTCCAATATCTCAGGGGCTGCCACAAAGAAGAGGGAGTCAAGCTATTCTCCAAAGCTCCTGAAGGCAGGACAAGAAGCAACAGGTGGAAACTATTGGTTCGATTTATTGTTTATTGGTTCGATTTATATGACGCCCTTCTCCGGAGACTCAGGGCGGCTTACAATGCGTTAAGCAATAGCCTTCATCCTTTTGTACATACCTGCTTAGTAGGGCTTTTTGCCCCCCTCCCCCCCCCAGCGGTGTTCTATTTTATACAAAGTCAGCTTATTGCCCCCACAATCCAGGTCCTCATTTTACCTACCTCGGAAGGATGGAAGGCTGAGTCAACCTTGAGCCTGGTGAGATTTGAACTTGCAGTAATTGCAGGTAGCTGGTGATACTTAACAGCACTTTAGTCTGTTGCACCACCAACTAACCAAGGAGAGAAGCAACTCAGGAAATTTCTCCTTAGTTCTAAGGAGAAATTTCCTGACAGTGAGAACAATTAATCAGTGGAACAACCTGCCTCCAGAAATTGTGAATGCTCCAACACTGGAAGTTTTTAAGAAGACGTTGGATAACCATTTGTCTGAAGTGGCGTAGGCTTTCCTGCCTAAGCAGGGGGTTGGACTAGAGGACCTCCAAGGTCCCTTCCAACTCTGTTCTGTACAAGTGCCAAACATGGACACTTATGACAAAACATACATGAAACTGAATAAACAAGATGGTTGAGGAAAGCTGCTGGAGTGACCAAAAGAGATAAAATCAGAAATGAGACCATCAAAGAAAGAATTAGCCTAGAAGAACCAATCTTAAACTGCAGGAAGGGGGTTGGATTAGAAGACCTCCAAGGTCCCTTCCAATTCTGTCATTCTGTTGTGTTAAAGATTTGATTCGGGCAGTAAAAAAATTGGAGATGCCGTGTATTTATGGTCCTGCACACTGGAAGGATTTTGCCAGATCAGATCTTCCAGAACTGTCTAGCAGCAGAACAGTTTTCTTTGCCTGCTGGTCTTTTTTTAAAAAATTATTATTATTATTATTATTATTATTATTATTATTATTATTATTTATTGGTTAATCTTTAGTGAGATTCACAGCCTTTGAGGCTGGTTAATAGCTCAGCAGCTCGAGTCCTAACCAAGGACCTAGGAACTGTTAAGGTATCGTCGGAGGATGTAAGCTGTTCCGAGTAAGGTGGTTTTTTGTAGAGTCAAAATGTTCAAGTCCGGCAAATTTAGAATTCCTAAATAGCGGGGTAGCCCTTTGGGTATTGCTCCGAGGGATGATGATGATGATGATGATGATGATGATGATGATGATGATGATTATTATAGATTTCTCTGCCTTAGCTGATCCTGTAAAGTAGCTGGTCCTGCTTTGCTTGACGTGATGCCAGTTACAGCAGCCTCAGCAGAATTCTCCTCTCCCGAGGGGCCAATTTCGACACTCCGTAGCTCCGATTTCAGAAACACCCTTTTGCCAAAGCCAGCAAGGAAATTAGAGCACGAGTAAAAGCCATGTCTAATTATGGCATACTTTTAGCCATTGTTTTCTTCTGAAGGCTAATTGGGCCTTTCCACTGGGGGACGGTGGAGGAGGAGGAGGAGGATTTAGTCCCAAGAAACTTGGTGACTGAGTTTGGATGCTAGAAGCTAAAAGGCCAGGCAAGGTTTCCCTTGTGACCCAGCTAAATTAGGGGGCAAACTTTGTGAATTACTGATGATGTCACTGACTTTGATGCGTGTTTATCTTCCTGGCCTGGCTCTCAAGTTAGTCCTCAAATGTGAGGGGGTTTACAATAGTTGAGTAACAATATTGGGGGAGTTCTTGGTGCTCCCTGAGATTGGTGGTGGTCTTGCAAACTTTAATGACCCAACTAGGTAACATCACAAATAGTGCAAACTCCACTGCCTTGTACACTGATGATGTTACCTAGTTGGGTCATGAAACGTCTGCCAGAAAACGACTAATCTCGGAGAGTGCCAAAGACCCATACAGACACAGAGTTCTCCTCCTCCTCCTCCTCCTCCTTCCTGCAAGCCCCATTCCCTTTGAGCATTGATGATGTTACTTAGTCGGGTAATGAAATGTCGGCAAGGAAACAACCAAGCTCAGAGAGCACCAAGGGCCCTACAGTCTTCCCCTTCCTCTCTAGCACTGATGGTGTTACTTAGTTGGCTCGTGAAACGTCTGCAAGAAAACCACCAGGCTCAGGGAGGCCCCAGGGCAGGGGTGAAATGCTCCCGGTTCAGACCGGATCACCCGATCCGGTAGCGATGGCGGCGGGTGGTTCGGAGAACCGGTAAAAAAAATCCCTGCCCGCCCCCATGCCCAGCTGAGCCGCACAATCATCAGAGGCCTTTTTTTTACTTTTAAAAGCATTTTTTCTACAACCTCTTTGGCCGAAAAAATGCTTTAAAAAGTTAAAAAAGCCTCTGATGGTCGCGCGGCTCAGCTGGGATCGTCAAAGGCTTTTAAAAGAAAAAAACCCTTTTTTTTTCTTTTAAATGCCTCTGACGATCCCAGCTGAGTTGCCTGATCGGCAGAGGCTTTTTAAAAAACTCAGCTGGGATCATCAAAGCCTTTTGAAAGCATTTTTTTACAACCTCTTGGCCGAAGAGGCTGTAGAAAAAATGGTTTTAAAAGTTAAAAAAAAAAATTGGCCACGCCCACCCAGTCACATTACCTCCCCCAAGCCACGCCCACAGAACCGGTAGTAACAAATTTTAGATTTCATCACTGCCCCAGGAACCCCATATCAAGGAATTTCAGAAAATTTGCTTCTCCAGTGGCATTTAAGAACCAGTCACGTTCTTCAGACCCTTCACTCTACAGTTTCTCCGTAATCAGTTGTTAACCGATTTCAGCATAATAATTATATTAAGTAAATTAATATCAGGGCTCTGATAATAGACATTTCACCAGCGCTTTTCTTTTTTCTTTCTTTCTTTCTTTCTTTCTTTTCTTGCAGGATTTTTTACTGGGACCTGGAAAGTCTCCCCGATGTACATGCAAACTTTAAGAAGCGACTAACATAGACACCAAGTTCTCTGGTATATCGTGAAACTTTTGAGACTCGTCTGGAGGCCCCGGGAGATTCAAGGAGAGCAGGAGCTGCTGCAACCGACTTCATTATAAGACTATTAAATCCTCTTTTCTTTTTTTTACATTTCCCCCTTCCTTTCCCCCACACCCCCTTCCCGGCTCATCTTTTGCTTATTCCCTTCATCTGCACAGTTCATTTGGAATTCCGCTTTCACTTAAACAAAATACTGAAGAAAAAAAACCCCAGCAAATAATTTTCTGTTGCTGCTACTGTTTAAGTACCAGAATTCTGGGACAAAATGTGTACATAACGTTTTGTTTTGTTTTGTTTCCCCCCCCCCCTCTCCGAATGTCGTTGAGCAGGGTGATATTTAGTTGAGAGTATGAAGATCTGTGACAAAATTTTTATTTTTATTTTTTGGTTTCTGGTTGCTGCTGCCTGGCCCCTAAAGCTAGAAACACAGCGGAACACACATTTCTCCTGCTCTCCTTTTTTCAAAATGACCTACATCGGGGGACCTAAAGACATGAGATTTCAGATAGGGATATTTAAGGTAGACACACAAACCTTTCAAGGTGGCTGCTGGGTTAGAAACCCAGATCTAAGCATCCCAGGAGCCTGTGTTTCTGTATGCCAAACTTTACAGAAAGGTGTGTGGGGTTTAGAAGTGATAGAAAACTTCCGTAGAAACGGTCTTTGTGTAGAAAAAGTTATCCTAAGTCTGTATCTAGGGGTTTGTAGCTTACTTAGCTAGTCCTTGGCTGGCTAAATTCAGCCAGCCTGAAATCAAGTGGCTATCTTAACATCACCTTTTACCTATTTTAGCCGTCAGTCTTCTTGAAATTTCTTCCCTTCCACAGAAGTACAGGCCCTTTCTTACTTCTTGAAGGCTTCTTCAAAGTTAAGGGTATCTTTTCAAAGTTAAGAGAATCCATTTGCAGCTGTCGCGTGTCTATGTTTACGCACCCACAAAAGAATTATTCCCAATTTTAAACGCTGCCCTAAGTAGCTCTCCCCTAAGATGATCATTCCATGGTTCTCGAAAGTCAGTTGCTTCTCTTCGGTGACGGGGACGCTAAGCCGACCGCCTGCTTTGAACTGACTATCCTGCTCCTTTCAATCAGCCGTAGGTTGGTCTTGGGGGTTACCGCTCTTCGTTCAGCGGCAGGGAAGGCACAGTTGGATCGGCGTCATAAAACCGAATCGGTGCTTTGCCTTTCGCCCCCCTCTGGTCTAAGACGAACTGGGTCATTTGCAATGGTTCCCGAGGTCGTCCGTCAGTTTCTCGAGGACTGAGTGCTGCAGAATATTTACTCTCCAAAATATCGGCGTTCCTTAGTTATGTGCAGCCAGTTTTAGACCATGAATTTCAGTCTTATTGTAGATGTCATGTGGCTTGCGAGGGTTTTCATTCTACACGGTCCTGATTGACAAGACAGAGCTCAAAAGAGATCCTTTTGAGATCCAAGGTGAACTAATCCAAACTAAAACAATTTCCCAAGAGACGTTTCACACGACCGAATGTTTCTCTTTTATCATTTGAAATTAGCCAGTTTTTTGGGGGGTAGAGTTGGATCAAAAATTATCTATCTATCCCAGGGCACAAGCCATATCGCATTGCGTGTCAAATGTCCCGCGAGCTTCCGTGCTGTTCCAGCCCAACGGGCCCTCGCGTTCTACTTCTGCACTTTTGAGGGATGTTTGGGTGGGTGCGAGCGTGTGTGTGTGTGCGGAGGAAGCCTCGTGGGCAAGATGCCATCGTGCGATTTCCTTTCCCGTTGGTGAGGTTAACGCTTTTGTGGTGATAGCTTAGATCTTTGGCGGATTTCAACTCCCAGAATTCCCCAGCCAGCCATGCTGGCTGGGGAATTCTGGGAATTGAAGTCCGCAGGTCTTAAAAGCTGCGGACACTCCTGGCTTAGGCCTTATTCAAGTGCCTTATTCAAGGATTTTGAAAGCCTCTTGCGAGAAATGCGTTAAAGCTAAGGAAAGAGCTCTTTGGGTTGTTGAGTTGTGCTTCAGCTCCGGTTCTCCACTTTACAATCTCTTTGTCTGTGTCGGTCTCCTTCTCGGTTGCCCACAAAAGCTCTTTAGAAATCGATCGACGCTTCTTGGGTTGGCTGCATCAGGTGCCAACAAGACGTTTCTGGAATCCAGCAGGGTCTCCTCCTAAGGTCTTTTGCCCTCGTTCCTAAGGACGGGAGCCTCTCCCTGCTTCCGGATGTGATCTTCCTTTGACTTAATGGATGTGACTGTGTTGTGTTACAAGCAATAGACCTTTGGCCCCAGGATCCTGGTGTCTCCCGGGTTTCAGACACGACGACTGGGGTTCCTGCGGAAGTATCTCTCCCACCTTCACTCAGAAGTCGTCCCATCCCCGTCCCCACCTCAGTCGCTGGTTATATGAATGTTGAATGGAGATTGCTAATTTATTATTGAGAGCGATCAGATCTCACCGACGTAAAAAAAAAAAAAAAAAAGTTATTTGGGGATCGATTGGCGGGTTTTTTTTTTTTCCCCGAGTTTATTTTAAACTGTTTACATCTCAGTTTGCTGTTTACAGTGTGGGCTTTGCGCTTTGACCCTGGCCCATTCACAGAACCTTCCTTTCCCTCCCCCCCCCCCAATCACCTTTTCCCAACGACTCGATCTCTACTTTTCATTGGAAGGATGGCACCGAAGCTGGCATCATCTCGACAGCTTTTCTAAAGGTGCCAATGTGCCATCCACACCTGTCTTCTCTTTTGTACATCTGGCCATAGCTTCCTGTTTCCCTTTTTTAACCACATTGCATTCTCACATTTGACTCTTAAACTTGGCAGAAGAATTTTTTAAAAAGTCCGTCATGGGTAGTTCTGTATCATCGAGAAACTAAGTTTGAACTTTCCTTTGGCTTTGATCAGATTCAAGGCCACTCACAGGAAACGATGGTCGCTTTATGACCTATGGACTTCAACTCCCAGAATTCCTGAGCCAGCCATGGCTGGTTCAAGAATTCTAGGAGCTCAAGTCCCCAGGTCATAAAAGGAACCTAGTTCCCCACTCATTCTAGGCCCAAAAAAGCTCTTTTGCCGAGGTTGTGTATCAGTATCTCTTCCTCCCACCGTAAGGTTGGAAAACGAGAGGTCAAAGGTAGCCATTACAGAGACTACAGCTGCTGTTATCTCAGTCTGGGTTGTAGTGAGCATTGGGGTAGGAACCCAACACATCATTCTTGATCAACCCAACACATGGCATTCTTGGTTATAAGTCTTCCTTCCCACCAGCTTTGGGAGCAGCGGGTTACCTAAGTAGCAATAGATGTCACTAGCCTAAGGCCTGGGAGGCTTTGGCCTATTGAGGGAAGACCGGCCATCAACCACAGTTGACGTTGGCCAAGATCAACTCATCTGGGGGGTGGAATATAATTGTTGAGTTGGCATTAGGAACTAGAAGCATAGAGTCTGGAGATCAACGGCATGAGAGCAGAAGACACTGCCCAGGGCACTCGGGCACCCCGCTCCCTATCATGAGGACTACTCTCTTTGCAAGTTGGTCACCTTCTAGGGCTGTGCCTTGACCTTCCCAGCTGACCCATGGGGAAGAGGGAGGGACTCAAGCCCTCAGGATTTCCACTTCTCCAGATGTTGTACTGAAGAGTTGAGGTGCTGCTCATTGGCTTTGCCATCTCCCTAATACCTTCGCTCCCTCAGCTTCCCACACTGCCGGTCCTTTTATAGAGCAATAATCTTTTTTTAAAAAATCTGTGTGTGTACGCGCACGCGAGATAGATTCCAGTTTGAATCTCTTTTGTCTTTATCCTTCTCAACGTATTGTATCTAGTTATCATCTGGATTTAAGTCCTCGGTTGCCTGATGGGGCTTTTACTAACCCATAGAAATGCCTGACCCAAACAGACTGTCAGGAAGGGGGTAGATCTGCTTTTCCAGTGACCAAATGGTTAAAATCGAAGAGTGCAGCGTTGTGTTGCGGGCTGGGAAGGTTCCTTCAAAACCAGACTTTTAGCCAGCCCAGGGTTTTGTTGTGGCTGATGGGTGGACAACTGCTAGATCTTCTCGTTTGTGGCCTCCGACACGACATATATCAGTGGTGTCCCACCTGGCAACTTTAAGACTTGTGGACTTCAACTCCCAGAATTCCCCAGCCAGCATGGCTGGCTGGGGAATTCTGGGAGTTGAAGTCCACAAGTCTTAAAGTTGCCAAGGTGGGACACCGCTGATATATTCCATGAGCCCACTGTTCCTAAATGAGAGAAGATGACTTGGACAGAACATCTGAGAACTTGCCTTTTAAGCATCTGGCGCCATTTCTCTCTGGGGCTTTGCTCGGTTCCTCAGAGAGGAGAAAACTTTTGGGGCACCCCGAGGCAAGCAGCAGCTCTCAACCTGCACGGAATTAAAACGATTGTTGCAAAAAGCTGTCGGAAGTTTGAAAAAGAAAAAAAATAATTCAGTGTCACTTCCTGGAATACCTGACTTGGATTGACATGATGGAAAAGCTACCTCACTCCTGGCGGTTGAGCGGATGCTGGGTGCCCCTCTCTCTCTCTCTCTCTCTCTCTCTCTCTCTCCCTCCCTCCCTCCCTCCCTCTCTCTCTCTCCCCCCCTCTCTCTCTGTGTACTGGGTTCAAAAATTGTACACCCCTTCGTGTTGCGCTGCGCAAAATTGGCCCCCAAGGATCTTTTTTGCCATGTTGAGTTGAAGAACACGAGTCTTCCTGTTACAGAATTTCTTCCGCCTGGCAAAACTCGGATCGCTGCCCAGGTCATCCATTCTGTCATTCCTTCTGCTACTTTTCCAAGAGTCAAAGTTTTCCTGACTTTAAAGACTTCCAGAAACTATTGGGCTACCATTTCCAGGTTTCTCTCAACTAGTAGGGATATCTAGAACTTAAGGGATATCTAGATACCTAGTTTCTAGTAGAACGATATCTGGAACTAAATACCAACTGGTAGGGATATCTAGAACTTAAGGTATACCTAGATACCTAGTTCCTAGTAGAATTAGATATCTAGAACTAGATAACAACTGGTAGGGATATCTAGAAATTGAAGGATATCTAGATCCAGATACTTGGTTTCTAGTAGAATTAGATATCTGGAATTAGATACCAACTGGTAGGGATATCTAGAACTTAAGGTATACCTAGTTCCTAGTAGAATTAGATATCTAGAACTAGATAACAACTGGTAGGGATATCTAGAAATTGAAGGATATCTAGATCCAGATACTTAGTTTCTAGTAGAATTAGATATCTGGACCTAGATACCAACTGGTAGGGATATCTAGAACTGAAGGGATATTTAGATACTAGATACCTAGTTTCTAGTGGAACTAGATATCTGGAAGTAGATACCAACTGATAGGGGTATCTAGAACTTAACTGGAGGCCCATTGGGTTGAAGAAGCTGGAAGGCCCTTAATCTAGACCAGTCTAGTCTCGAAAACCTGGCAATTTTAGAACTTGTGGACTACAACTCCCAGAGTTCCCCAGCCAGCTGGTTGAGGAATTCTGGGAATTGAAGTCCACAAGACTTAAAAGTTGTCCAGTATGGAGACCCCTGGTCTAGAAGAGCAAGGCTCATGAAAGATGAAAATAATCCATATATACTATCTCGTTATGATCACCAACTTGGTGTTTTTTTTTTGGTTGTTTTTTTTAAAAAATCCTCTCCTGCAGATACCCCTGAGGAAAAAGGGGGAAAAGTCCTTTTTTTTTTCCACAGGATCCAGGCCCAGACATGGTCCATTGTAAACATGGACAGAGATCCCGGAAAAAATAATAATAATTGAATGTCCAGAAAGAACGTCTTAAATCTGTTTTCCCATGCTAGTCTTAAGAGAATTCTCCTCCCTTTTCTTTGCACAGAAGCTGGTAACTCTAGGACCCGTGTGTGAATAAATCTTTTTATTTTATGGTTTCCATTTTTATTTTTTTTTGGTTTACTTGGGTTGGTGTGTGACCTTGTATTTAAATCCTCGGAACACTGTGGAAATCCTGATTGTGTATGAATGACAGCAGCTTTGTAAATTAAAATGTTTGTGTGAATAAAGCTAGTGGGTGGGATTGAAAAGCCCTTCCCAGTTTTGAAACGAAGCCTCTTTGCTTTTGTTTTTTAAACCTTTTTGAGTCTGTCTTTTTATTTTTATTTTTTTCCGTCATAATCAGACACAGAGGAATGCATCTCGGGCGTGATAAAGAATTTCCAGGAATAAAATACTAAACCCTCCCAAAAAATTCAGGCCTGAATCCAATAGTTGTCCACAGCAAAGAGTGAATGTGTTAGGAAATGGGGTTGAGGGGTACCCCGGACCATGAACCAGCTCATGAGTAAACACACTGAGACTGAAATAATTCTGACAGAGGCGCCTTGTGTAAAAATATAATTTACTTTAAAACATTTAAAAAGCACTATGTCTTTAAGAAAGCACATTAAAAACAAAGTCTTATCTGGGTATGTGAGGCAAGGCTATCTCCCTAGATCTCTCTCCACAATACCGAAAACAGTTCACAAAAGAATAAAGCTAGCATGAAGGTAAGCAGCTTCGGCGTCGATACATCATCAAGGCCATCATAATGGGAGCAGCACGAGCTTCACAGCTGAAAGTCACCTGAAGTAAAAACAGTTCAAACAGCAAACATTGCTTGAAGCTTGTGGGAGGAAGAAGGTCCAGCAGCAGTCCCGATGATAGCTTGCATGTTTCAAAACAGCAAAAGGCAAGCATCCGTGGGAGTCTCTCCGTAGGGACGTCTGGAGTCCTTATCTGCATTCTTCTCCCATCTGCGGCGTTGCAACAAGCTTCCTGCAGGAGCTGTGCATTTAGGCCTAGAAGACTAGGCCCGAGTAGCAAGCAAAAGGTCCTTGCTTATATAGGGAGTCAACCTACAATTATCCAGGGCGGGGAAGGCTTGCAGGTAATTGGCAACAGTAGATGGCTTGATTAAAACCATACTGTTTGTGAGTAGGCAGATAGCCACAGCAATCCTGGAAACACTTGTGACAATCCCCTTCTCTGCGGCTATTTGACTGGTTAACAAACATACATTCTACATTGGGTACATATATACATCAATGGGAAGTACATTCACATAGCCATCGACATTTTACCCAGAAGATAGAGGTGTTGGTCACGGGGCAGCGGTTTGGTAAACACGTCCGCTACCTGTTCCTTGGTTTCACAATACACAGTCTTAATGAAACCTGTTTTCACCAATTGCCTCACATGTTTGATTTTAATATCAATATGGCGCGATCTCTGGCCTACAGCATCGGCTTCCGATATGTTAATGGCAGCCATGTTATCCTCATAGACTTTTATAGGTTGCATGGGCTGCCTCCATAAGCTTACCAGAAGATCGTCAAACCAAACTAGGTTATTGGAAGCTTTGGACAAACTCACATACTCAGCTTCCGCTGTGGAGGTTGCAATTAACTTCTGCTTCCCAGAGTACCAATACACGGGGCTACTATTTAGGTATACAATGTACCCCGAGGTACTTTTTCTAGATCTAACATCCCCTGCCCAATCGGCATCCGAAAAACAACTCAATCTCAATTCTCTAGTTGCTTCTGGTTCCAATAACAATGAATAGTTCACAGTACCCTTTAAGTATCTCAGGAGTCGTTTAATTCCGCTCCAATGGTACTGTGTGGGATGTTCAGAATGTCTAGACAACACATTTACACTTAGACTGATGTCCGGTCTAGTCCAATTTGCAATGTACAACAACGACCCAATCACGGACTTGTAAAGGGTCTTATCTTCAAACTCCGTGCTCTCAGTGTACATATTCTTAAGGAAGTCTGTTGCCATAGGGGTATCGCATGGCTTCGCCTCTACCATGCTACACTTTTTAAGCAATTCCTGAATCTTATCTTCCTGAGAGAGCCGAAACCCCTTCTCGGTTTTTACGAATTGCACCCCTAAAAATTTGCTAATGTGACCTAATGGTTTTAAGGCGAAACTCTTACTTAGGTCCTCAGAGAACTTCTTATGCCTGTTCTCTGATCTGCAAATATATAGGATGTCATCAACGTACAACAGTACTGTTTCCCTAATGCCCTGATCTTCCTTAACAAAAACACACTCGTCAGCCGACGATGGTAAAAAGCCCATCTCTCTCAGGCTTTTAGTGAGACACTCGTACCATCGTTTACCAGATTGTTTTAAGCCATATAGGCTCTTGTTCAACAACCACACATCATCTTCCCGATGGCTTACTCCCTGAGGAATCCTCACGTACAGCTCTTTATCTAACTGGGCGTGCAGGTACGCGGTCTGAATATCGAACTGATATACATGTTCGCCTCGCATGGTAGCGATGGTGAGAGCTGTTCTCACGCTCTCAGGGCGCACCGTGGGCGAGAAGGTGTCCTCATAATCATCAGGGAATCTCTGCGAGAATCCCTGCGCTACTAGCCTCGCTTTATAGATAAAGCCCCCACCTTCAATGGGCTTTTGTTTGAAAAGCCATCTGGTGCCGATCACCCTCTTGTCTTTGGGCAATCTTGTTGGCGTGAATACGTCCAGCCTTCTCAGGCTGTCTAATTCCGTATCCATGGCGGCCAGCCACTTCTGTCGTTCATGGTCAGGTAAGGCCAACACATCCTCATATCTCTGAGGGGTGGCCAAAACCTGGTCGACTGAGGTAACAAAGTCGTCGTACCTCTTAGGCTTATTGCCCCTGGTAACCCTAACTGGTCTGCCTTTAGGGGAGTCACTCACATCAGAGTCGTCTGATGAGTCATCTACCTCGTGACTATCACTATGCGTCTCAGAAGCTGGGTGCCTATCCTTCCTGGCTACCCCCATCTTACGCTTCAATACCCCTTTCAAGGGTGCCTGGGATGCACGCTTCCCAGAACCAGATGTATCCCTATCCTCAGGTAGGTCTTCTGATACATCCTCCGCTCGCCTATGACAACTGCGGGAAGGGTTCTGAGTAAGAATCTCATTGGCATGGATCTTACTCCAATTGGCCCCTTCATGAAAAGTGGCAGACCTTGATATCATTAGTTTCCCGTTAGGGTAGGCAAACCTAAATGCCTTGGAGCCCTGTTCATAACCAACAAATCTCAGTTTAACAGAGATTGGGTCTCCCTTTCTCCTGAGCTCCTTCGGGACATGAACATCGGCCATCACTCCGAAAACGTGGAGGTGTGCCAAGCTAGGCTTATGGCCATATAGCACCTCGTATGGGGTCTTCTGCACCACACTAGACCACACACGGTTCAGGGTGTAATTCGCGTATCTAACTGCTTCTACCCAATACGCGAAGTTTAATCCGGAGTCCTCTAGGGCGCACCGCATCATGGTTTGTAACACGCCATTGCGTCGTTCTGCGACGCCATTTTGAAACGCAGAGTAAGGCGCGGTGCGTAAGTGGACTATCCCCTTACTTCTCAACCAGCTGGAGAACTGCCTGGAATTAAATTCAGTCCCCCTGTCAGTCAAGATTTTCTTAACTCTGACCTGGTGCTGGTTCTGGACTAAGTTACAAAATTCTTTAAACTTAGTCAACGTTTCACTCTTGGACATTAGGGGAAAAACGAATCCAAATCTGCTATGGTCGTCTACTATGGTAAGAAAGTACCGTCTCTTACCCACGGAAGGTGCGAATGGACCCACCAAATCCATGTGGACGAGCTGAAACGGGTGTTCAGAGTACCTCTGAGACTTCTTGGGCGCAGACTTCACCTTCAACTTTGCACTCCTACAAATTGAACAGTCTAGGAATGTGTTACAGTCATTGATCTTGGTTCCCCTTGAGTGTTCGGTTACCTTTTTCACTATAGGAAAACTCACATGACCTAGCCTGCGATGCATCAAGTGAGCACATTCGTTATGCAGCGGCTCACCTATAGCAATTGCATCAGCATTTTCAGGTTCCCTACTATCTAACTCTAAGTTAAAATTTAAAAACCTTTTATTAGCTTTACATTTGTCTTTACAAGGCTTCCTCTGGTGAAAGTCTTGATCCTCATCACCTAGTTCTAACTGTGATTCATTGTTACTACCAAATGAGATAGTGTAATTGCTATCGCTGCAGGACTCAGCATTCGTATTGGGGGAATAATAAGGCAAACCACCTATCTTCAAAACCTCCCCAATCACACATTTGTTGTTTTTGATCACAGCTGTTCCTCCTGAGAACAGAATCTCCATTCTGGGGTTCTCACATATCCTCATTAGGCTTAGCAAATTATGATCTATCTCTGGTACATACAGTGCTCCATGAATCTTTCCTATCCCAGGAATATAAACATCTCCAATGCCAACAACATTCACCTTTTTACCGTTTGCAACTTTGACCATGGATTGATGCCTTCTCATATTAACAAACAACCTTCGGTCACTGACAACATGGTTACTGGCTCCACTGTCCATTAACCATAGTTGGTCTCGCTGTTCCCTTGTAAGCTCTGACTCAGTAGTTTCCACTATACCTACAGAGCTATCATTAAACCTGGGTTTGTTCCCTTTGTTGCCTTCATTTGGCTTTTTACCCCTTCTGTGGTTAGGAACATCTATACTTGGCTTTCTACCAGGAGGCAATGACCTCCTTTTACATTTATTATCAGAAGGTACATTTGAGCATGCCCTAGCATTTACATTTTGTGGGCAATCCCTTCTATAATGTTCTCTTGAACCACAATTGAAGCATTCTCCGATAGTATATGCTCTATCTGAACTATCGGGCCTTCTTAAAGGTTTTTCCTTTTTATGAAAAGCCGCCCTGCATTTTCGCAAGTTATCTTCTGCAATCAATCTGCCAGATAACATTTCTAAAGATAAGTTATTACAACTAACATTATCCAATTGCGATATAAAATTATCCCAGCTAGGATCAAGGGAATTGAGTATAACAGTAATGAGGGTTTGTTCAGACACTGTTTCCCCCCTCAACATCAATTCCTGCCTTAACCTGTTTAACTCACATAAGTGTTCATTAATATCTACTCCCGCCTTCAACCTTGCGGAATAGAACTCCCTATAAACTCTGTTTGTAACATGGGAGCTTTTTGAACAAAATAGCTTATGCAGTTTCACCCAAACTTCTGTTACGGTCAGGTTACTAGGTATACTGGGATATAGTGCAGGGTCAATAGACATCAGTAAAATACAAAAGGCCTTATGATGTAAAAGATCAACTTCTAAGGACCATGGTCTAGGTGGGGGTTTTAACAACAACGGTAAAACATTCTCTTTCATTAAAGTTACTTGAATGCTTTTAACCCATTCCTTAAAATTTCCTCCACCCACACTTAAACTTTTAAAATTAGGAGGAAGGACCTGTACATTATTAAACATGGGAACAGACATTAATTGATGTTCAAAATGTGGTCCATCCTGGAACGGGCAATAAGGCATTGGGATGGAAGCACACAGGACAGTGTCTTCCATCAGGCATTCTGACAATCGTTCCTCCCCAATGGGAGGGATTAAAACTTCAGGTTGTGCGGATGCAAAGCTCATCCTGGTTTGAGCACAAAAGGTCGAGGGTCCTCTCTGGTGCACATCTCTAGGAATTTTTGGGCGCGCTCCCAAATTCCTATCTTCAGTTGAGGCAGCCTCCGGAACTGTCCTGGATGTCGATGTCATCACGGATGGATACATCCCACTCGTGGCGTGCGCTGAATTAGTCGCAGACATCAGGGGTGCTTTGGTATGTGCAGCTACTATTTGTTGAGCCGATGGTGCCTGCAAACCATCGCCTAAAATGGTTGCCAAAATTTCTATCACACTTGCAACCTTATGCTCAACATGAGAGTCTCTTATTTTAGCAGAAGTCACTGATGTCATCAAGGGAGCTAAAGTCTTTATAGCCTGATCTATGATGGCTTCAACAGCAGGTGGCGCAATATCAATTTGGCCATGCTGGTTTAACAAAGAAGCAGGAACATTCGAATCAGGCAGTCTGTTATCCCCCATTCTCCACTTATGGTCTGAGGTGGGGGTTTTAGGAAAAGATTGAAAGTCTCTTACCGATCCGGTGTTTTGTAGGACTTCGATCTTCTTTCCTTTCACGGCTGAATTCTTTAATAATTCGCTAGAATCAGCAGTCGGGTTCTGACTTACTGTGGGCAAACCTAAAAACTGAAGGATTGCCTTCCTAAACTCATCATCCACCTCTGTATTTGTTTTCAAGACCTGAAGTGGCGTTCTTCCAGTCTCTACTTCTTTAGGTGATGATGGTTTACTCACTATTTTAGGCCCTTCACAAGTTGAGGCCTCTGCTCCAAAACTTACAGCTCCACTATTCTCTAAATCAATTAGAGTTTGGGGTTTTTCAGCCAAAACATTTTTGGCCTGAGCCCCAGACAGTCCAGTTTGTGACTTCATACTTTTTGCTGCTGCTGCTGCCCTAGTCAACATCTATTCAACTGCAGACATTCCAGTCTAGCGCGTTACCACATGAGCGTAAGTTCGTTAAACCATCCTCTGCTACCAACTGTTAGGAAATGGGGTTGAGGGGTACCCCGGACCATGAACCAGCTCATGAGTAAACACACTGAGACTGAAATAATTCTGACAGAGGCGCCTTGTGTAAAAATATAATTTACTTTAAAACATTTAAAAAGCACTATGTCTTTAAGAAAGCACATTAAAAACAAAGTCTTATCTGGGTATGTGAGGCAAGGCTATCTCCCTAGATCCCTCTCCACAATACCGAAAACAGTTCACAAAAGAATAAAGCTAGCATGAAGGTAAGCAGCTTCGGCGTCGATACATCATCAAGGCCATCATAATGGGAGCAGCACGAGCTTCACAGCTGAAAGTCACCTGAAGTAAAAACAGTTCAAACAGCAAACATTGCTTGAAGCTTGTGGGAGGAAGAAGGTCCAGCAGCAGTCCCGATGATAGCTTGCATGTTTCAAAACAGCAAAAGGCAAGCATCCGTGGGAGTCTCTCCGTAGGGACGTCTGGAGTCCTTATCTGCATTCTTCTCCCATCTGCGGCGTTGCAACAAGCTTCCTGCAGGAGCTGTGCATTTAGGCCTAGAAGACTAGGCCCGAGTAGCAAGCAAAAGGTCCTTGCTTATATAGGGAGTCAACCTACAATTATCCAGGGCGGGGAAGGCTTGCAGGTAATTGGCAACAGTAGATGGCTTGATTAAAACCATACTGTTTGTGAGTAGGCAGATAGCCACAGCAATCCTGGAAACACTTGTGACAGAATGTCAGAGATAAAATTGGAAGACAGAGCAGAAAAGGATAAAGGAGTGCTGCACATTTTTTAAAACTGGAATTAACAGTGTTTAATAAAAGTTTTAAATGCCTTAGAACAGCCTTTTGCGAGTTTTAAGATCTGGGAATTCTGGGAGTTGAAGTCCACCGATCTTAAAACTTATCAAGGTTGGGAAACGCTGGCTTAATATTTAAACTGCGTCTTCTCCCTACTTCTTGTGGCCCACCAGCTACCAGCGGAGCTGGCGGCAGACTCGGACGATGGGGAGGAAATTGAGCCAGTTCTGGAGTCTGGGGAAGGCTCGATGGATACTCTGCGTCGGACGCAGAGATAGAGCCAGGGCCGCCCGACATTTCCCAGCCATTGGAGAGGCAGCTGCCTTTGGAGGCCGATAGGAGTGGGGAGGAAGAACAGCTGGGGCCTGTTCCAGATCCATGTATGCGCAGAGCAATTAGGAGAGGTGAGTAACGGAGGACAAGGAGTCGACTCGGGAAGCAAAGGCACACGTGGACGCTGAATGGCCCCTCCCTGGCTGGGGAACAAATAAGAAGGAAAGGGGAGTGGTGGTCGTAGGAGACAACCGTTCGTATTTCTGAAGATTTCGCTCATGGTGTTTCGTGGCCCAAAGACTGCTTGCCAGAACTTAGATTTGCAGCTTTGCGGCCTGGCAATTATCTCAAGGAACTGATCAGGTCTGTTAGTGCAGTTAACTCCTTGAAGGGCTCTTGCCTGGACTTTTCGGTGTGTGAATGCCATTAATTCACAGGAGATAAATAAAGAGGGATTTTTCCCTGACAAGGAGTCTGTTTCTTGCTTCTGCTAAGGCTGGGTCAGAACACTGCCTCTAAAACCCTGTTTATGGCATTCTTGCAAAAAGGACGCTTTTTGTAAAAGTAGTTTTTGTTTAAATGAGGGGGGTGGTTTAAAAATAGCGGAGACTTTGGCCCTCTTTTGCAGGAAGAATGGATTAGCCGGAAGGCTGCATTAAGACATTAGGGGCTGCCCCACAGAGGGATTTTTTGCCCCTTTTAAGCCGGAGAGCCAAAACAGGTGGTGTTTTTCCTAGATGCTTTTAATCATTCCCGGGGATGCAGTTTTGGCTCGTCGCTTGACAAAGTTTGCCGGCTGCAATGCCATCCTGGATTTCAGCCAGAACCACCATTCAACACTACCCAAGCTTAAGGTTGGGCAAGTCACGACTTGGCTCTTTCGGATTTGCAGACGGGGAGGATCGTGGGGTTCTTGGTGCTCTCTGAGCTTGGTTTTTTCCTTGCAGACGTTTCATGGCCCAACTAGGTTACAACATCAGTGCTAGAAGGGAGTGGGGCTTGTGGGGAAGAGGATGAGGACTGTGGGCTTGGTTGTTTTCTTGCAGACATTTCATGAACCCAACTAGGTTACAACATCAGTGCTAGAAGCGAGTGGGGTTTGCTATCTATATACAGGTATTCCTTGATTTAAATAACCACCATTGAGCCCCACAATTTATGCTGCTAAGTGAGAAATTTGTTAAGGGAGCTTTGCCCCGTTTTAACGACTTTTCTCGCCACGTTTGTTAAGCGAATCGGTCAAAATTAGCAACACCGTCGTTAAGTGAATCTGGCTTCCCCGTTGACTTTGCATGTCGCAAAAGGGGAACACACGACCCCGGGGGGACACTGCGACCGTCATAAATATGAACCATCATTCAAGTACCCAAATGTCAATCACACGACCACGGGGATGCTGCAACGGTCAGAAGTGTGAAAAATTGTCTTGTCGGTTTTTTTAGTGCCATTATCACCTTGTCCAGTCACTAAATGAACTGTTGTAAGTCAAGAACTACCTGTACAGGGCAAGCTGGACAGAACAAGGCACTAATGCAGTGATGGCTAACCTTTTGGCCATCGCATGCCAGGGGGGAGGGCGGGGGGCGCGCACATGCCCACACCCATAGTTCTATGCGCCCTGCGCATGCATGCGCAAACCCACCCACCCCAGTTCCTCCAGGTGCCTGGGGCTCACCTGGTTCCAGGGCCTCTCTAGGAGTCTGGGGAGGGCGAAAACAGCCTTCCCCAACTCCCCGTAGATCTTC
This sequence comes from Pantherophis guttatus, assembly GCF_059756535.1. Taxonomy (NCBI): domain Eukaryota; kingdom Metazoa; phylum Chordata; class Lepidosauria; order Squamata; family Colubridae; genus Pantherophis; species Pantherophis guttatus. Next base: position 5,243,538 of record NC_142065.1, read on the forward strand.
CGGAGGCTGAAAACGGCCCGTTTGACAACTTCTGGTGGGTCTAGAAGACCTCAAAATCAGTTGGTCGGAGCGCATATTCCCGCCGGAGCTGAGCTCACATGCCCACTGATATGCCTACGCATGCCACCTGTGGCACGAGTGCCATAAGTTCGCCATCTCAGCACTAATATATAAACAAAGAGCAAACCCCATTCTCTTCTACCACTGATTATGTTATTTAGTTGGGTAATGAAACATCTGCAAACCCCACTCCCTTCTAGCACTGATAATGTTACCTAGCTGGGTCATGAAATGTCTGCAAGAAAACCACCAAATTCGGAGAGCACCAAGGAGCCCACAGTCCTCCTCCTCCTGTTCCTCCACCTCCCCACTCCCTTCTAGCACTGATAATGTTACCTAGTTTGGTCATGAAACGTCTGCAAGAAAACCACCAAATTCAGAGAGCACCAAGGAGCCCACAGTCCTCCTCCTCCTGTTCCTCCACCTCCCCACTCCCTTCTAGCACTGATAATGTTACCTAGTTTGGTCATGAAACGTCTGCAAGAAAACCACCAAATTCGGAGAGCACCAAGGAGCCCACAGTCCTCCTCCTCCTGTTCCTCCACCTCCCCACTCCCTTCTAGCACTGATAATGTTACCTAGTTGGGTCATGAAACGTCTGCAAGAAAACCACCAAATTCAGAGAGCACCAAGGACCTCACAGATCAGACTTCAGTGGGAAGGAGCAACCTTGGCACAAACCAAGACCCATCCCCATCACACATGTTTGGAAAGCTCCCTTTTGTCCTCTGACTGGAATATAAACAAGCATCATTCAAAGCCGGTCAGCTGGAAGAGATCCATTTTAGAGCATTGTCTGGGGACATTACGAGCCACAATACGGACATTTTCCGTTTCCAAGAGCCGCTGGCTGTTTGGCTTTTGTGTTTTGCATATCCTGAGTGTCTTCCCATGTGCACCGGGTACCAACCAACAACGCCAAAGCCCGATCAAAACAAATCAAGGGTTTCGGCTTTGACAGATTACATAAGGCGACGGTGTTATGCAATTGCTGACAAGAGCTTTTCTCGTCCCCGCTCGCAAGGCGTTTGCGCTCCCTGGGATGAAAATAGCAAAGAGTACCAGATGCTTCGCTGGACATCTGCAAATCCGACAATCCCGATTAACCGAGTCTTTGCAAATCCTTGGAAAACAATCTCAGAAAGGCATCCGAGCACATTTTTTTTTTTAAATTTGATTTCTATGCCGCCCTTCTCCGGAGACTCAGGGCGGTTTACAATGCGTTAAGCAATAGCCTTCATACTTTTGTATATTTTATACAAAGTCAGCTTATTGCCCCCACAAACCGGGTCCTCAATTTACCTACCTTAGAAAGGATAGAAGGCTGAGTCAACCTTGAGCCTGGGGAGATTCGAACCTGCAGTAATTGCAGGCAGCGGGTCTTAATAACAGGGTGCTTTAGACCACTGTACTATCAAGGCTCTCCCCCCTTCCCTTTTCCTCTCTGGTGGTTAAGGCTATGGGCTAGAAAAAGCCTGGTGAGGTTCGAACTTACAGTAATTGCAGACAGCTGGTGTTAATCACAATGCTTTCAGTCTGCTGAGCCACCAGGCCCTCCCTCTTTCCCTCTTTCCCTCCCTTCCTCCCTTCTTTTTCTTTCTTTCTTTCCCTCCCTCCCTCCCTTCTTTCTTTCCTTCTTTCTTTTTCCTCCCTCCCTCCCTTCTTTTTCTTTCTTTCTTTCTTTCTTTCTTTCTTTCTCTCTCTCTTTCTTTCTTTCTTTCTTTTTTTTAAATTTGATTTATATGCCGCCCTTCTCCGGAGACTCAGGGCAGCTTACAATGTGCTCAGCAATAGCCTTCATCCTTCTGTATATTTATACAAAGTCAGCTTATTGCCCCCATAAACTGGGTCCTCAATTTACCTACCTTAGAAAGGATGGAAGGCTGAGTCAACCTTGAGCCTGGGGAGATTTGAACCTGCAGAAATTGCAGGCAGCTGAATGTTAATAACACGCTATTAGCCAGCTGCGCCACCAGGCCCCATGGTTTGGGAAAGGGATGCAAGCATCAAATCTTAAAGGTGCAAAATTTGGGGTCGATTCTGGCAGGAAGCAGGACAGCCAAGGTACAAATGAACGTCCAGCTTCACTTCACATTCCTTTTATTTTGGGGGGATTTTTTTTTCTGTGCTCAATCTGGAGCCATTCCAGAAAATGGACGAGACCAGGAGTCAGCAACCTGCAGCTCTGGAGCCGCATGTGGCTCTTTCACCCCTCTGCTGCAGCTCCCTGTGACACAACTGCTAATGTGCGACACCTGCCAGCACACAATTTATTACGCTTTTTCAACCCCTGGTAGGCCAACCAGGGATAAATCCAAGAAAATAAAAGTTTCAGAAGAAAACAGAACGTTTAATTCAACTACATATGCTAGTTTTGTGGCATCTCAAGAATTAGTCAGGCACGGGAAGGGTTTTGTGGCTCTGTTCTTCCCCAGCTATGGACCCCAAAGAACGCAGCACACACAAAGTCCGTTCAAACCTTAGTTTACTGAATAAAACAGTTTTTTTACAACAATTGCTGTTAATTAACTGCATTAACAGCCGCCAAGAATTCAAAGAATAATACTGAAAGCTTACTGTGGTCGGCAGAATGCCCAGAAGCAATTTGCAGGAAGCTGATAAGATAAGCAAGACAAGACACGAAGTTATGTGAATGAAGTTGTTCCCTGCAAATTGCTTCTGTTGGCGTTCCTCCTTAAATAGGCTAAGGGAGTGGCCAATTAGTCCCAAGCCTTACTCCCGAGGAGACCTCCTCCTGAGGAGCCACTCCTGCCTTTGGGCAGCTCTGCCCGCCCGTGCATCGAGAAGAGGCTCCTCCTCTTCATCCTCTTCACTTAAGGGAGCTTCTGGAGGTTCTGAAGGCCCTGGCTGAATCCCTGCCTCTGGCACCACATCTTCTCCAGCCTCCTCATTGTCCGACTCGAGTGCCAGCTGCACAGGCTGCTGGCGCAGCACCACACCAGCCTCCTCGCTGTCAGAATCAGCTACAATCCACACACGCCACTGATGGGCCACAACAGGCTCCCGGTGTTTTCTTTTCTGTGGGAAGTGGGTCCAAATGGCTCTTTGAGAGTTTAAGGTTGCAGACCTCTGGACTAGATGACCTACCATTGTTTGACAATCTTGACCTCTTGAAGATGGGAGGACTTCAACTCCCAGAATTCCCCTGGGGGAATTCTGGGAGTTGAAGTCCACCCGTCTTCCTGCAACAAAGGTTGGGGAGCACCGATCTAAGCCAAAAACTCTTCATTCCCAAGCATATTTTTGCACACTGTTCTCTAACAATCACGGGGTTACCCTGTATCCAGACCTGGAATGGTCACCAAATAGGGTTCACGACACCCCAAGAATGACATCACCAAAAGGGATGTCAGGATTAAATTTGGGGGGGTTTCCTAAAACCCCCAAGAGGGCTCACTCTGAAGCATGCAAAAATTAAAGCTAACTTTTTTGGTTGAAGAGCCCATATACGAAGAGGTCAAATTGCAATGTTTACACCTCCTTGTTCATACCATTTTTTTTGGCTTGGCGCAGTTTCCCAAACAAACCTGGTTTGATTCAAAGCCACCCTCTACTCATTCTCGAAGGTTTATTATAGGATTGTGTGCCTTTCACAACTTCACCAAACACACCAAACGGAGAGATAATTTAAAAAGAGAGAGAGAAAGCAAAGAATCATTAAATCAACATGGAGCCCATGGAAGAAATGTCATGTCAACAGAAACCTAGGATAAAAACACTCTTTTTGTCCAGGAAGAAAAACAAGAGGGACCTTGGAGGTCTTCTAGTCCAACCCCCTGCTCAAGTAGGAAACCCTATGCTCGTGAAGGCGAACCTATGGCACGCGTGCCACCTGTGGCACGTGTAGCCATATCAGTAGGCACGCCAGTTCAGCTCCATGATTTTCGGGCCTTCTGGGCCCACCAGAAGTAGAGAAACAGTCTGTTTCCTGCCTCCAGAGGGCTTGGGGAGGGCAGGGAAGGCCCGTTTTTCTTTCTCACCTGGCTCCAGATCCTCTCTATGCATCTGGGGAGGGCAAAAACAACCTTCCCCACTCCCTCGGAGGCCCTCCGGAGGTCCGAAACGGCCTGTTTCCCAACTTCCGGTTGGACAGGAAGTGACTTTTTTGCTGTCCCCAGCCTCCAGAGCCTCTCTGCGTGCTAGGAGCGGGGGGGGGGAAGGGAGTCACGCATGCATGCGCAGGGCGGGGCGCATAGAACTATGGGTGTGGGCACGCACGAACGCGAACCTCCCCCACCCCTTCCCCCTCCTGGCACGCGATGGCAAAAAGGTTAGCCATCACCGCCCTACGCCATCTCTTGTTCCTTCACTTTGCCATGGGCAACAGCTTTCCTAATTGAAAATAAATAAATGCAGATTTTACTGATTTGTCAGTCTTCAATCTTTTTTGACAGTCACAGACCAGAATTAAAAACATCACCTTTTTGTGATCTTTCCAGCCAGCTTCTGACAAGCACAGTCAAGGAAGGAAGCCAGATTCACTTAATGACTGCATGAGTCACTTAACAGCTGCAGTGATTCCCTTAATAATTGTGGCAAGAAAAGGTAATAAAATGAGGTACAATTCACTTATCGACTCACTTTCAGCGGGACTAGAACTCACCGTCTCCTGCTGATTGGCCCAAAGTCAACCGACTGGCATGGCTAAGGCGGGATTAGAACTCACCGTCTCCTGCTGATTGGCCCAAAGTCACCCAACCGGCTTCCATGAACAAGGCAGAACTAGAACTCACTGTCTCCCACTTTCTAGCCTGGTGCCTTAACCAGTAGTCCAGTGATGACTAACCTTTTTGCCGTCGTGTGCCAAAAGTGGGAGTAATGGGGGAGATTGCGCGTGCTCACACCCATAATTCAATGCGCCCCGTCCCCCCACACATATGCGTGTGACACCCCCCCCCCGCTCCCCTCCACTTTTGGCATGCGATGGCACAGTGGGCCCGGTAAGCCCATTTTTTTTGCCCTCCCCAGGCTCTAGAGCCTTTCTAGGAGACTGGGGAGGGTGAAAACAGCCTTCCCCACTCCCCCGGAGGCCCTCCGGAGGCCCAGAAACAGCCCATTTCCTGACTTCCGGTGGGCCCGAAAGGCCCGAAAATCAGTTGGCTAGTGCACACACGCGTGCTGGACTGAGGTAGGGCAATGCTCATGTGCCCACAGATATGGCTCCGTGTGGCACCTGTGCCACCTGTGCCATAGGTTCGCCATCACGGCACTAGACCAATCTGTCTCTCCCCACTTTCATGAGAAGCAGATGATTCTTGATTTCATGGCTCCAGTCACCATTTCTGTGATTTTTTGATCCACCGGATCTATTATTCAGCCATCTTTACCCGTTTTTATTCCTTTCGCTTTTATTATCCTGTTTTTCATATTTTAAGGCCTTTGCAAATGACACCCAGCATCACTGGAAGTCAGGTGACTTATAAATTGTAATGCACGTATTCTTTGACATACAGCCGTAATTGAGCCTGCAATTATGTTTGTAAGTCGTGACGGTCCTTAAATGAGTCATCGTGTAATGTTGCCTGATTTTACATTCTTTTCTTCTTCTTCTTTTTTTGCCACAATATATTTTAAGATTCTTGATGACTCTTGCCAGTGATTTTAAATTAAATTAACTCAATAACGGTAACAGAGTTGGAAGGGACCTTGGAGGTCATCCAGCCCAACCCCCCTGCTCACACCGGAGACCAGCTTTTGGCAAATGGCTGCCCAGTCGCTTCTTATTATAAATAACCATTATTATAAATTATCATTGCAATTATTATTGTAATAATTATAATTATTATAAATTATAACTATAAATTATATTTACTTTAGAAATTTTTATAAATTATATAAACTGATAAAATATATCATATCATATATCATATATATGATATGATATTTATTTATTTATTTATTTATTTATTTATTTATTTATTTTATTTATTGGTTCGGTTTATATGCCGCCCTTCTCCGGAGACTCAGAGGGGCTTACAATGCGTTAAGCAATAGCCTTCATATTTTTGTATATACCTGCTTAGTAGGGCTTTCGCCCCCCCACCCTCCCAAGCGGTGTTCTTTTTTTATACAAAGTCAGCTTATTGCCCCCACAAACCGGGTCCTCATTTTACCTACCTCGGAAGGATGGAAGGCTGAGTCAACCTTGAGCCTGGTGAGATTTGAACTGGCAGTAATTGCAGGCAGCTGGCAGCTAAGTGCTACTTAAGTGCTATTTAACAGCGCTTTAGTCCGCTGCTCCACCAAGGCTCTGATATGATATAATATGATATGATATGATATGATATGATATGATATATTTAAATCAGTATGAGCCACAGTGGCGCAGTGGTTAGAGTGCAGTACTGCAGGCTACTTCTGCTGCCTGCCGGCTGCCTGCAATTTAGCAGTTCAAATCTCACCAGGCTCAAGGTTGACTCAGCCTTCCGTCCTTCCGAGGTGGGTAAAATGAGGACCGAAATTGTCGAGGGCAAGAGGCTGACTCTGTAAACCACTTAGAGAGGGTTGGAAGCACTGTGAACCGGTATATAAGCGCTATTGCTATTGCTATATTATTATATTATATCCCAGCCGTATCTATGTATCTATGGACATCTCTTCCCTAACAACAGCCTTTACCTGCCCAGTGTGTTGCATGTCCCTTCTCATAACCCCGAAAGCTGTCACTCAGGCTCAACATCTTAAAACACATAATTTTATCATCCCTTCGTTTTCCCCGGGTGACTCATGCCTTGCAAGTGGAAAACACCCTTATTTTGACGGTTTACGCCTTGCTTTTAAGTCATCCTCTGGAGTGCATTCTCTTGATGTGGCTGGATTAGTAATCAATGCAGGCCAGCAACGCAGGAAGTTGCAACCGACTTAACCATTCATTTAGTGACCATTTCAAAGTTACAACGGCGTTGAAAAAGAGAGCCTTACAACCAATTTTCACGCTTAGAATGTTGCAGCCTCCCCACAATCGTGTGATCGAAAATTCAGATGCTTGGCTACCAGTTCACATTTATTATTATTATTATTTAGATTTCTATACCACTCTCTAAGCGGTTTACAAAGTTAGCATATAGCAGATTGCATATTAGCATATTGCATTAGCATTAGCATATTGCCCCCAACAATCTGGGTCCTCATTTTACCCACCTCGGAAGGATGGAAGGCTGAGTCAACCTTGAGCCGGTGAGATTTGATCTGCTGATCTGCTGAACTAGCAGTCAGCTGAAGTAGCTGCAGTACTGCACTCTAACCACTGCGCCACCTCGGCTCATAATGACAGCCATATGACGGTGGCAGCGTTCCCGGGGTCAAAGGCAGGGGTGAAATCCAGCAGGTTCTGACAGGTTCTGGAGAACAGGGAGTGGAAATTTTGAGCAGTTCGGAGAACCGGCAAATACCACCTCTGGCTGGCCCAGAGTGGGGTGGGAATGGAGATTTTACAATATCCTTCCCCCAGGAGTGGGGAGGGAATGGGGATTTTGTAGTATCCTTCCCCTGGAGTGGGGTGGGAATGGAGACTTTGCAATATCCTTCCCCTGCCACTCCCACCAAGCTACTCCCACCAAGCCACAGAACCGGTAGTAAAAAAAATTGGATTTCACCACTGGTCAAAGGCCAAAATAAACCCTTTTCTGCTGAAAATCGCGATGTTTTCAAGCATCTTTCAAAAGGAGAGAATCCCGCCCAGAGGAAACCTTGGTGGCGGGGTTATTTTTTAAAAGGCATGAAAAAGAGAGAAATAGAGCATGTTTTAACAATATTTATTTTTATATGTTTATTTTTATTTAATCAGATTTAGGGCGCTGCCAATCTCGTACATTTGACACTTGGGCGCTGCGCGTGACTGAATCACGAGGCTAAACAATCCGCAGAACCTGCCACCATTCAAAAAATTTTTGAAATGCATATTGTTTTACGTTTTATTTTGTCAAGAGACGGTATGTCCAATCCTGGCACGTTTAAGACTTGTAGACTTGCAATTCCCAGAATTCCCCAGCTAGCAATTGGCTGGCTGGGGAATTCTGGAAATTGAAGTCCACTGATTGGTTGGTAACTTCCGTTCTAAAGATTTCCTTATCCCTGTTGCGACTTATTTTATTATTTTTTTTTTAATTTTTATTATATTTTTATTATTAAGGAATAACAAAAAAGAAAAAAAAACCAATACAAAAAATCAATAATAAGGAAAAAAAAATAATAATTTTTTTTTTCCCCCAACGTGCTATACAAACGGAAAGGAAGTTTTAGGAACTTGAAGTCTTCAATTCTTCCAGAAATCTCTTTGATAAGGTACTGGTGCCGATTCATCCAATCTCCCAAGTGCAAAGTCCACAAATGGTTGCCAAGTGTTCCAAAAAACATTTTCTTTATATATACCACTTCTAATTTTAATATCACAAGTCAATTTATCATTTAATGCAAATTTCCATGTTTCATTGTACCATTCTTCTAATTTTAAATCAACATTTAATTTCCAATATCTAGCAATTATAATTCTCCCCATTATAACCAAAATCCTCACCAATTCTCTTTCTCCAGTTGTTAATGTTGTTTCGTTCAATATTAATAATAATATGGTTTCCAATTTCAATTTGACCCTCTTCTTAATTATTTCAAATATTTCATTTTCTATCCTAGACCAAAAAAGTTCAACCCCATTACATTTACACCACATATGAACATATGTCCCGAGTTCCACTTTACATCTCCAACACATTTTATCCACTTTATTATCCATTTGAAAGAGTCTTATTGGGGTCAAATACCACTTCCAAATAACTTTATAATTATGTTCTTTAATCCTTATTGATAATGTCCTCATTATTCTGCTAACCCAATTCATATTCCAATTTTGATCAGAAATTTCAATACCCAGTTCTTTTACCCAATTCTCTTTCATTACCCTTTGTGAATTATTATCAGAGTTAATAATTTTATAAATTTTACTAACTAATCCCTTTGGCCCAATTTCATCTTTTATTATTCGAGATGTCAAATTTTCAAATTCCGTTTCCTTTCTGCTCTCATCATTCCTTTCTTTGCATTTCCTATTCCATTTATTCATTTGAATTCTTTCAAACCAATTAATGTTTAATTTTCCATAAATTTCCTCTTTCCTCATTTCATTTTCTATAAATTTCAACCATTCACTAATTGTTTCCACTTTCTCTTCTATTATAATCCTCTCTCTATTACTATTTAATTTCATTGGGCAATTCTCTTTCAGTTTACCTAAATACAATGCGTCTGGTATTAATTTTTTTGCTACTCTGTCCCAATTTTTAGTCAAACTATTTAACCAATAATTGCAAATTTTAACCTTACCTTTAAAATTTTCCAAAAACCATTTGTAACCAAACTTCTTTATTTCCTTCATTTCCAAATTACCCCAAAGTTTAACATCTCCTTTTAAAATTTTTACTACTGTTTTTATATTAAATGCTCTATAATAGTTTAATAATTTTGGAATTCCTAAACCACCTTGTTTTTGGTTCTGATACCACATTTTCTTAATCAGTCTTGGTTTTTTATCCCCATTACAAAATTTATCTAATTTTTTTTGATATACTTCAATGTCCTTCTCGGTTAAAAAAATTGGAAGCATCTCGAATAAAAAGTTAAATTTAGGAAGTAACATCATTTTACATAAAGCTACTCTACCAAACCAAGATAACTTGAGTTTTTTATATTTCCCAATTTTCTCTTCAATTTCTTTTGTTACTATGTCATAATTTAGTTTCTTTAAATTTTTAATTTTAAGTGAAAGTATAATACCTAAATATCTTAAATTATCCTTTATCCTAATTCCAAATTGGTTTTGTAATTTTTCTAATTTATTTTCCCTATCAATTTCCATTAATAATTCTGATTTTGCCCAATTTACTTTCAAACCAGTCATATCTTCAAATTCTTCCAAATGTGTTTGAACTCTTTTTATATCATTTGTAATATTATTTAAAATGACAAGAGTGTCATCTGCATATAAATTAACTTTGACGCCTTTATAACCTATTAATTCTGAGTCCTCTTCAATCAAAGTTGTTAAAATTTCCATTGCTAGTAAAAATAGGGTCGGAGACAGAGGACAACCCTGTCTTGTCCCTGCTTCCAAATTTATATCTTGTGTAAATATACCATTTACCTTCACTCTTGCCGTACCCCTCTGGTACAATTTGGAAATAATATGAATAAATTTATTACCAAATCCTAATGCAGAAATTATTTCTTTTATAGTATCCCATTGTATAGAATCAAAAGCTTTAAAAATATCCAAGGCAAGAATACCTATCTTATCACCATTATTCTCAGCAATATCAATAACATTTAATACTCTTCTAACTAAATCACACATATAACGCCCTTTAACAAAACCTACTTGATTATGGTTTATATATTTATCTATAAAATCATTCAATCTATTTGCTACAATTGCAGTAAATATCTTAGCATCTTGGTTAATCAAGGAAATGGGCCGATAGGATTCAATTTTTTCTAGATCTTTACCTGGTTTCGGGATTAAGGATATAATTGTTCTATTCCAGGACATGGGAATATCATCTCCATGTAATATCTTATTATACAATATCTGTAATTTTGGGATCAAAATCTCTTTAAACTCTTTATAAAATTCTGCTGGTAACCCATCCTCACCTGGAGATTTTCCAAGTTTTAACTTCTGAATCACATCTTTAATTTCCTCAGAGGTAATATCCTTTTCCATTTTTTCTTTATATTTATTATCAATTTTCTTCTGACCATATTTTTCTAAGAAATTTTTTAATTTACAATTATCAATTTCTTTTTTAAGATATAATTCTTGAAAAAACTTTTTAACAATTTCACATTTCTCTAATTTTTTATAACATCTCTTACCTTTTTCATCTATTAGGACACCTATTTCTCTTTTTTCTTTTTTATCTTTCGCCATTCTTGCTAATAATTTTGAATTTTTATTACCATATTCAAAAAATTCTCTTTTTAAATAGCTTAGATTTTTTTTAACTATTTCTGTATCTTCCGCTATTTGTTTATTTTTCAATTTTTTAAGTTCCTCCCATAATTTCCTATCCTTAGTCTCTAGAAATCTATTTTCCAGTTCTTTTATCAATTTCTTCTTTTCCTCTATTCTTACTTTATAATTCTTATACTTCCTACTTGATAATTTAATACTTTCTCCTCTAAAAATTGCTTTCATTGTGTCCCAAACTGTTCCATAATTAACTTCCCCATTATCATTCCAATCCCAATTTTCTTCCCATTTCCTAAGAATATGATTCTTATCTTCCTCGTTTTTATATAATTTTTCATCATATCTCCAACAATTTTCTTTTTTCTCCAGAAACATATCTAATTCTAATAACAATTCTGCGTGGTCAGAGTCTTTAAATATTCCAACATCCATATTGTCCACGTTATCCATCAGATTCTTGGATACAAAAATATAGTCAATTCTTGAATATGAATTAAATACCTTTGAGTGAAAAGTATACATTCTTTCGTTACCTTTAATCTCCCTCCAAACATCTACTACGCCATTTTGCAACATCCAATTATCAAGTATCCCCATTTTTCTTATTCCACCATATCGGGTAGGATTGGTACTATCCATCTGGTTTCTAATTAAATTAAAATCACCAGCAATAATTACTCTCCCTACCCTTTCAGTTTGCAACAAATCGGTAATCTTATTCAAAAAATCTTTTTGATTCACATTTGGTACGTATAAATTAACTAACGTTATTTTTTCCTCGTTAATACATCCTGTTATTATCAAATATCGTCCATCAATATCTGCTATTACTTTGTTTTTTTCAAATTGGACTCTATTTGATATTAATGTTGCGACACCTCTCGATTTTGAGGACCCAAAAGCTTTTTCATAAACCTGCATCCCTTTTAAATACATCCTGTTTATATCTTCAGATTTCTGATGAGTTTCTTGCATAAAAAGTATGTCAGGAGAATCTCTTTTAATCTTAAGTTCTAAACGTCTTCTCTTAATCTGATTCCCAGTACCTTTAACATTCCAAGTCATTACCTTAATTATCCCCATTAATATTTTTAATTTTAACTATTCCCTCTTTTTCCTTTCCGTGACCCAAAACCCAAACAAATATATATAAACAACACATAACATAGAAAAAATAATAAAAAAAATAATAATAATATAAAACATACAAACAACATAAAACAAAAACTAACATAACACACAACCACATAAAATCTTCATCCCCCACCGTCTTCATTAAGACACGCCTCGTTTCCAAGAGTGGGGGAAAGGGGACCCCGTCCATCAGCTGGGTTGTCTCTTCATTGGCATAATTCTGGTTTCAATTGAACAACTGCAGGTTCTTCATCCCCGCACTCGGGCTCATCTTCCCTTTTATGTTCAGAGTCCAATGTAATCATCCTTTCCACTCCTTCACCAGTAAGATCTCGACTTTTCTTCTGTACCTCCGCCAAAGATGGAGAAATATCTTTCGTTGGTTTTCTTTTCCTCTTTGGTTTTGGACCTAAACCTCCGACCGCCCCTCCTTCTTCCTCTGGTGTTGATGTATATATTTCAATTCCACCCATTTTGAGTAATTGTGATCTTAATTCACTTTGTTCTTCCTCTTTTTCCAACAAGCCAAGCTCATGGAAGTATTGGACCACATCCGTTTCTATTGTGAATATATGCATTCTATTTTTATAGAAAAATTTCATTCGCTGTGGTGGTCTCCAATTATACTTAATACCTTTATCTCTTAATATTTTAGTAATTGGCTTCAGATAATATCTCCACGATCTTTCCTCTCTTGAGATATCTTGAAAGACTTGGACCTGTTTTCCCTCAATCTTCAGCACAGCATCACCATTTTCTCTAATTTTTGCCATTACTTGTAATTTATCATTAACACTCGCAAATCTCACCAAAACATTTCTTATTATTTCACGTTGTCTTCTAAATCCAATTCGATAAACACTTATCAAATCTGTAGTTATAAAATTTTTATCCAATCCAAGTTCATTAAGCCATTTCAAAACACGTTGTTTAACATTATCCACTTTTTCTTCCACTATGCCTCTTATAACAATGTTGGACTTCCTAACTTCTTCTTCCAAAATACATATTCTTCTATCCTGTTTTTCATTTTTAAAAAAGATTTCAGTTATTTGCTTATCAATTTTTTTTGTTTGCACTTGTAATTGGTCTACATTATCTTTTATCTCTGTTACTTCTGCTGTGTATTTAGCAAAATTAACATTAATTTCTTGAACAATTTGTTCCAGCTGGTTGAATCTTTCCTTCTTTTCTTCATCCATTTTTAAATGTATTTTTTTAAATTCTGTATCCATTATTTCAATTTTATCACTTAATTTGTTTAATGCCAACACAATTTGAGCTGAGTCAATACTAGCTTGAGAAATCTGTTTGACCTTAGGTCGCACTGATTCATCTTTAGATGGATCCATCTTAATAACTCCTGTAAATTTTGACCAAATATTTCTATAACTTTATTCACAGTTCAAAATCAATGGGTCATCAACTTGTATTTAAGATGTTAAATTATTGTAGAGGAAAATCTTTAATCCTCAATTCTATACCACAGATACTCAGAAGGGTCTTTTCAGAAGGACGTGGGCATATTTTACTTTCACTTTAAGAAGCCAGAGACGACAAATAAAGCATTAAAGAGTCCCAAATTTAAAAAAAATTGAAAGTCCAAGTTATTGAAGGCTTGCTTACAATTGCTTCTTGCACCAGAGGCAGTGTAAAATACAAACAATGAAATTCCTGTAGTCACGTTAATCAAGATCAGTTACACTCCTCAGCGCCATTTTGCCCTTCTGCGAACTTCAAACAGCAAACATGCTTTAGATTACTTTAAGACTTTTAACTTTTAGTCCACAATTTTCACAGCGTCTTCAAAAAAAAAAAGGGATAATTTTTTAAATTTTCAGACGATCCCACAAACAAACCGTTTAAATATTCAGCTATTCCAAAAAAAAGGTTCCTGTTCTCCACATTTATGTCGACTCCGACATTCAGGCAGGTCTCATATATCTTATTTTTATCTTATTCAAACATAGCCATAAAACTTAGTTTGCTGCCCTTCGCCCTGTCGACATCTTTTGCGGATCCAACTCACAATTAAATTCTAATTTATTGTTTTTCAGATCTCTTTAAATCATCGTCTCGCCGTTTCATCACCCCCTCTTGCTCACTTCACTTTAAAAAAAAACCTCAATTAAAAGCAGTTCAGGGTGACTAACCGCATCAATCTTAGTCCATCCAAGACAGGAACTCTTCAATAACGGACCTAGTTGTTATCGGACTTCAAAAATGCTGTTTATTTTATTTTCATCCGCTTTCAATTTTCCATATGCCGCAGAGAGACGAAGACAATGTCTTCTAAGCCACAGCCATGGACACGCCCCCCTGTTGCGACTTATTTTAGCCATTCCATCTTTGTTGCTGCTCTCTTGCCATTTTTGAGCCCCCGTTGTCCTATAACCAACATTTATACCTGTGCCTTTAAATGCAAAAAAAAAACCCCACACCCCTTCATTCTCCCCAAAATATAATAAACCGTATTATGGCACATTAGAGGCACATTAGAACATCTGTTAGGGCTTGGGCTAGGCTAATTCAAGGTCCTTTCAGACTAATTTTTATATGTTGGAGAGGGGTTTTATTGATCCCCGGGGTGACTAAACTTTCTTTCCTGATATTACGTCTTCCTCGCAGCCCTTGTGCAGTCAGGCAGCCCTAGAAAGGGAATGGAATTAATTACTTAAGTACATTGGCAGTTCGATTTGATTTGGATAGGGATCAGAATTTGCACTCCTTCCAGAGAGCGTGAAATTAAAACTTGCAATTTGCAAGCGAGGCAAAGGGGGGTAGAGGCGTAGCTCCGTGGTTTTGAAACTACTCCCGGGCTACCCATAGAAGAGAATATTTGTAGCTCTGAGTTGAACTGTGGGGTCCTTGGTGCTCTCTAAGCAGAGTGAGATTCAGCCGGTTCGGGCGAATCGGTAGTTAGGGCCAGCGGATGGGCTTGCCCAACTGCCCTGGCACTATCCCGTCTTATATAATTGCCGTGTTTTTGACGCCGTACGCATGTGTGCAAGGCGCGCGCACGAGCGAAGTTATCCCGT
>NC_142065.1:6866253-6896253 GCF_059756535.1 Pantherophis guttatus
GGGGACGCCCCTCCTTGCATGTTACTTGCAACGCAGCGCACATGGCTTTCATTTTTTTGGGGGGGGGGGGGAGGCTGCCGCGCTTCCCCAGCCACCCGCCGGGCAGGGTTTGCAATGCAAGGGGCAAGATCTCTTCCCCACCTCCACCCCCCCCACCCACCCCCAATCCCAGACCCGGTTGACCCTCCCCGCCCCTCCCCTCCCCTCCCCTCTCCTTGCCACCCTTGGGCTTTGCAAACGCCTCTCCGGTTGCAACGGGGCACGCTTGCTGCATTCGCCGGGGAAGTGTGTGTGTGTGTTTGTGTGTGCGTGCGAGTGTGTGTGTGTGTGGCTTGATGGCCTTGCCCCTCCCCCCCTTCCCGGGGGGGGGTCTGATGATTCAAGATCCCCCCCCTCCCAACCGACCCCTCCGTTGCAAAAGCAATGAAACAAGGGAAGAGCCCCGGGTGCGCGGAGTAAGGGGAGAAATCGGGGTGCGATTCAAAGGCAGGTTCTCCTTTCGGTCCGTGCCTGATTGCCCCCCCCCCAAGGGAACACCCCTTCTCTCCCCCCCCCTCCCCTCCCTGCCCCGAGACTACAGAGTTGCTTTTTTGCTTTTCCTTCCGGACCGATCGCTAGTTTGGACCAACACCCCCCCCCCCACGTCCTTTTAAATAAAATAAAAATAATATTTTTTTTTTTTAAAGGGCTGGACCCCTTACTCACCTCCCCCTGCATCCGAGGCCCCCCGCAAGCCTCCAGCGCTGGGCTGGCTGAATCCCGGCGCATCCGTGCCTCGATCTCCCCAACCCTCCCCCTCCCCTCTTTTTCTTTCCTTCTCTCTCTCTCTCTCTCTCTCTTTTTTTTTTGCCCCCCCCTCAAAACGCTCCAGATTTGAGCAAAGAGAGGAGGAGGGGAGAGGGGGGGGCTGTTGGAAAGCAAGCTTTAAAAAAAAAAAGGGAAAGGCAAAAAAAAAAAAGGCAAAAAAAAAAAAAGAAAAACCCTTGCTGGCAGAGGGTCTCCACTGCGCACGCGTCCCCCGGCCCCAGCGATTGACTTCCCTAAAAGCAATAGCCGCGGTGCGCTTCCCCCGCGTCAAAAGAGAAGCTGCTACCGCCGCCGCCCCCCTTTGCCCGATCCTGTGTGGCTTTTTTTCTTTTTTTTTTTTTTTTGCAAGATCGGGGAGCCGGAGGAAGGAGGGAGGGAGGGAGGAGTGGGTGGAAGAGCCCACCGGGGCTTGCCTCCGCAGTTCTTCCACCCCCCCTTCCTCTTCCTCCTCCTCCTCTTCCTCCTCCCCCGCATTGCCTGCCAACCAGAAGCTGCAGGATGGAGTTTGGAAGGAGAAAGGGGGACGGCGTTGCGAAGGAATCCCCCTTCCTTCCCCTCCGCATTTTGCAACCCCCTTCCCCTCTGCATTGCAAAACTTGCCAAAAAAAAAAAAAAAAGGAGGCGGGGGGGGGAGGGAAGATGCTGGTTGAATCCCACGATAAAGCACACGCATACATGCGTGCATGCATACATGCACAGGCGAGGGGGAGGGTCAAGATTTGATCTCCCCCTCCCCTTCCTCTTCTTTCCATGTTTTCCTTCCCCCTCCCCCCTCTCTTCCTCCCCAGTTTCCAGCTTGGAGTAAGTTGGAGGTCGCGATGTTGGAGCCCCCCACCCCCGTTTGCTCCCTCGGGGTCCAGATCAAAGGCTTGCGCGGTGTGTGTATGGAACGGACACGCGCCTTTCTTGGCAGGGTGGGTGGGGTGGGTGGGTTTGTACGCGCGCTCCCGCTCGTTTGCCCGGCCACCCGCGAAGGTCCGAGCAGGGTTGAATTGGGGTGAGGTCACACAAACACACCCCTACACACACCCCTATCTTTCCCACCGCAGTGTCTTATTAAACTTTAGTGTTTGGGGAAGGAGGGCTGCGTGGCCTCCTTTCCGTCGGAGGAGGGGAAATGCTTTACGAAATTGGTGGCGGAGAGTGGGGTTCTCAGGATGTGACACTCGTGGGGAGGGAAGTGGAGGCAAGATTATTTCTCTCTCTGTGTGTGTGTCTCTTCCTCTGTCTCTTTTCTCTGTCTCTTTCTCTTCTCTCTCTTCTCTGTTTTTTTCTTTCTCTCTTTTTCTTTGTCTCTGTCTCTGTCTCTCTCTTTTTCTGTCTCTTTCTGTCTCTGTCTCTTCTCTCTCTCTCTCTCTTTTCTCCGTCTTTCTCTTGTCTCTTCCTCTCTCTCTTTTCTCTCTTTTTCTGTCTCTGTCTCTCTTTTCTCTGTCTTTCTCTCTCTTTTCTCCCTCTTTCAATTGTCTCTTCCTCTCTGTCTCTTCTCTCTTTTTCTGTCTCTTTCTTTCTGTCTCTGTCTCTCTTTTCTCTGTCTTTCTCTCTCTTTTCTCCCTCTTTCTCTTGTCTCTTCCTCTCTGTCTCTTCTCTCTTTTTCTGTCTGTTTCTGTCTCTCTCTCTTTTCTCTCTTTTTCTCTCTCTTTTCTCTCTGTCTCTCTCTCTCTCTTTTCTCCCTCTTTCTCTTGTCTCTTCCTCTCTCTCTTTTCTCTCTTTTTCTGTCTCTGTCTCTCTTTTCTCTGTCTTTCTCTCTTTTCTCCCTCTTTCAATTGTCTCTTCCTCTCTGTCTCTTCTCTCTTTTTCTGTCTCTTTCTGTCTCTCTCTCTTTTCTCTCTTTTTCTCTCTCTTTTCTCTCTGTCTCTCTCTCTCTCCCTCCCTTCCTCCCCTCAACCTACCTTGCAGGTCTGTTGTTAGGCAGAAGAAGAGGAGCAGGGAAGGCTTTGTAGAAGGATGTACATCTGACACAGATCAATATGGTTAAGTCCCCTCTGGTTTGTGACAAGATGCTTTCATTGGAGTTCACAAAATACACTGAACAATAAACTAAATCAAAGGGGAGAGTTTGGGCCATTGATTGATTGATCGCATTCATATGACTAGCCCATCTGACAGAGGGCAACATATAAATCAATACTGTACTCTATCTGGCAGCAGAGAAGAGAAGAAAGAGAGGGAAGGAAGGGAGGGAGGAGAAGTGAGAAGAGAAGATGAGAAGAAAAGAAAAAAGAGGGAATCCAAAGGTGTTTTTTCCAAAAGGCAACTGGACTTGGGGTTTTTTTTCCTTTGAATAAAACTGAACTGAAAAAGCTTCTTGGATGAAAATCGAAATGTTCGCAAAGGGGGAAAAAAAGAGAAAAAGGCCAGCTGCCTTTTGGAAAAAAGCACCTTTGAGTCAACTATGACCTGCATAGTTGAGAAACTAAATAGATGGGAAGGAGGGCAGGCAGGTGGGAAGGAAGGAAGGGAAGGAGGAAGGAAAGAGGGAGGGAGGAAAGGAAGGAAGAGAGGAAAAGAATGGATGGAAGGAAGATGAGAAGGGAGGAAGAGAAGAAGAATAGATTGAAGGAAGATGGGAAGGAAGAGGGAGGGAGGAAGAAGAATGGAAGGAAGGAAGAGGGAGGGAGGAAGAAGAGGGAAAAGAAGGAAGGAAGAGGGAGGGAGGAAGGAAGAATGGAAGGAGGGAGGGAGGAAAGGAAGGAAGAGGGAAAAAGGATGGAAGATGAAAAGAGGATGAAGGGAGGAAGGAAGAAGAATAGATGGAAGGAAGATGGGAAGAGGGAGGGAGGGAGGAAGAAGAATGGAAGGAAGGAAGAGGGAGGTTGAAGGAAGGGGAGGGAGGAAAGGAAGGAAGAAGAGGGAAAAATGGAAGGAAGACGAGAAGGGAGGAAGAGAAGAAGAATAGATGGAAGGAAGAGGGAGGGAGGAAGAAGAAGGAGGAGGAGGGAGGGAGGAAGAATGGGAGGGAGGAAGAAGGGAAAAAATAGATGGAAGGAAGAGGGAGGGAGGAAGAATGGAAGGAAGAGGGAGGGAGGAAAGGAAGGAAGAAGAGGGAAAAAGGATGGAAGATGAGAAGAGAGGATGAAGGGAGGGAGGAAGAATAGATGGAAGGAAGATGGGAAGAGGGAGGGAGGGAGGAAGAAGAATGGAAGGAAGGAAGAAGTGGGAGGGTGAAGGAAGAAGAATGGAAGGAAGAAGAGGGAGGGTGAAGGAGGAAGGAAGGAGAGGGAGGGAGGAAAGGAAGGAAGAAGGGAAAAAATGGATGGAAGGAAGATGAGAAGGGAGGGAGGGAGGGAGGAAAAGAATAGATGGAAGGAAGATGGGAAGGAAGAGGGAGGGAGGAAGAAGAATGGAAGGAAGGAGGAGAGGGAGGGAGGAAGAAGAGGGAAAAAGAATAGATGGAAGGAAGCGGGATGGAGGAAGGAAGAAAAATGGAAGGAAAGAGGGAGGGAGGAAAGGAAGGAAGAAGAGGGAAAAAGGATGGGAAGATGAGAAGAGGATGAAGGGAGGAAGGAAGAAGAATAGATGGAAGGAAGATCGGAAGAGGGAGGGAGGGAGGAAGAAGAATGGAAGGAAGGAAGAAGAGGAAGGGTGAAGGAAGAAGGAAGGAAGGAGAGGGAGGAAAGGAAGGAAGAAGAGGGAAAAAGAATGGATGGAAGGAAGATGAGAAGGATGAAGGGTGGAAGGAAGAGGGAGGGAGGGAGGAAGGAAGGAACAAGAGAGGGTGGAAGGAAAAGTGAAGGAAGAAATGACGGAAGATGAGAAGGAAGAAAGGAAAGAAGGATGGCTGGAAAGAAGGCTTTAAACATAAAACTTGAGTTTATTATTAAATGATCTTGGTTTCCCTATTAAATTAAAGTTACATCTGGCACGTCAAGGATATTTCACAAGTAACAGAAATTGGGACAGAGAAGGATTTTATAAAATTAGCTTGTGGAATTCACTGCCACTGATGTCTTGACCTCTGCTTGCTGGCTTAGAAGGCATGAAATGGGGTTTATACAGATTCATATGTCTTGCCTTTCACTGTCAGATCAATTAAATGGATCCAGCATCTTCAAAGGTGGTATGGAGCAGATGGGAAATGTCTTGAATGCTAATCAAATGCTTGTGATCTCAAAAACTTTCAGTTTATTTTATTTATTTATTTTTGCTGAAAAGGGATTTCTGGGTCAGTCTGTTTTTGAAAGACTAATATTTGTCTGAAATTGGCCTGCCGTCTTACAGCTTTTGATCCAACAAATATATACGGTAGAACAAAACAGAATATTTTGCCTTCGGTGGAGAGTGGAGAATTTTGGCCTCTTGTTTTTAAAAATGGATCACTTCTGATCACTCTTGCTCAAGAGTTGGAATTCCTGCCTAAGTAATATCATTCCTTATTTTAAAGAGCATCTACATTCCTTAAATTCGACTTTTTTTTCTCTAGGAAATACATTCTATTATCTACAAACTGAGAGAGCCAATGGACGTGGTGGACTGGAATTGTAGTCCTATATACAACCATTCATTTAGTGACTTGAAAATTACAATACCACTGAAAAAGTGACTTACGACCATTTTCAGACTTACTTTGCAGCATCCCGCTGGTCACGTGATCAAAATTCAGATGCTTGGCAATTGACTCACACTTACGACGGTGGCAGTGCAGTGCCCCGGGATCACGCGATAACCTTTTGCGACCTTCTGACAAGCAAAGTCAATGGGGTGTGTGTGTGGGGTGGGGGGGGAAGCCGTGCTCCTAACTTAACCGCAGTGATTCACTTAACCAAGGTGACAAGAAAAGTCATAAAATGAGGGAAAACTCACTTCAGTGTCTTGCTTAGCAACAATAATTATGGGCTCAACTGTCGTAAGATGAGGACTGCCTATATCTGGAAGTTATATTGGTTACAGAAATCAGTGAACTAACCTGTATGGTTAGTCAGTTTGGGAAAATTAATAGCACAATTCTGTTTCTCTTTCTCCTAGTCCGGCCCAAAATTAAATCCAGTTTTGGTCACCAAACTATAAAAAAAGATGTGGAGACTCTAGAAAAAGTGCAGAGAAGAGAACCAGGATGATTAAGGGACTGGAGGCTAAAACATACGAAGAACAGTTGCAGGAACTGGGCATGTCTCGTTTAATGAAAACTAGGACTAGGGGAGACACGATAGCAGTCGGGTGAAATGCTTCCGGTTCAGACCGGATCGCCCGAACCGGTAGGAATGGCTGCGGGTGGTTTGGAGAACCGGTAGCAAAAATCCCTGTGCCCCCCACCACCATGCCCAGCTGAGCCGCACGATCATCAGAGGCTTTTTTTTTTTAACTTTTAAAAGCATTTTTTCTACAACCTCTTCCGACGAAAAAATGCTTTTAAAAGTAAAAAAAAAAAAAAAAAGCCTCTGATGATCCCGCGGCTCAGCTGGGATCGTCAGAGGCTTTTCAAAGCATTTTTTAAAAAGCCTTTCTGACGATCCCAGCTGAGTTGCCTGATCGGCAGAGGCTTTTCAAAGCATTAGAAAAAATGCTTCAAAAAGTTTTTTTTTAAAAAAAAGGTTGGCCACGCCCACCCAGTCACATTACCCCCCCCCCCACCAAGCCACACCCACAGAACCGGTAGTAACAAATTTTACATTTTACCCCTGATAGCAGTGTTCCGATATTTGTGGGGCTGCCAGAGAGAGGAGGAAGGGGGTCAAGCTGTTTTCCAAAGCACCTGAAGGCCAGAAAAGAAACAATTAATGGAAACGGATCAAGGAGAGATTCAGTCTGGAAATAAGGAGAAATTTTCTGACAGAACAATCAATCGATGGAACAGAAGTTGCCTTCGGAAGTTGTCGGAGCTTCATCCCTGGAAGCTTTCAAGAAGAGACCCGACTGCCACCTGTCAGAAATGGCGTAAGGTCTCCTGCTTGGGCGGGGGGTTGGACTAGATGACCGGCAGGGTCCCTTCCAACTCTGTAAATATCAATTCAGTACCACTCCAAGGTAATCCTCAACTTATGGTGAGAAAAATTAATGTGGCTAAGCAAGGCAATTATTAAGTCAAATCATGTCCAATTTTAATACCTTTTTTTTTTGGCCATGGTTGCTAAGCAAATCGCTGCAGTCGTTAAGTGAATCACGCAGTCGCTAAGCGAATCCATCTTCCTCCATTGACTTTGCTTGTCAGCCAGATAGGAAACTCGGCAAATGGCCATCATTTCTGACTCTGGGACACTACAACTATTGTAAATACATGCCGGTTGCAAAAGGCCCCAAATTCTGAATCGCGTGATGATTAGGGAGGCTGGGATGGTTCTTAAGACCGAGGACCAGTTACAGATAGTCCTTGACTTACAACCGTTTTCGTTTAATGACCATTTCAAAGTTACAACGGCACTGAAATAAGCGACTTATGACTGTTTTTCACCCTTACGACCATTGTAGCAGTGGTAATATTCAGCTGGTTCAGGCCAGTTTGAGTGAACCGGTAGTGGCCACCTGTGGGTGTACCCGCCCACCTGCCCTGGTGCTATGCCATCCTTTTAGCCATATTTTCTAAGCCGCGTACATGCGTGCAAGCCACGCGTGTGAGCAAAGAGCATGGACAGAAGGCGCACACGCACACTTTCGGTGCGCGGTGAACCGGCGGTAAAATTATGTGAAACCCACCTCTGCATTGTAGCATCCCTATGGTCGTGTGATTTACATTCGGATGCTTGACAACTGTCTTACATTTACGACGGGTGCAATGTCCCGGAGTCACATGATCCCATTTTGCAACCTTTTGACAAGGTTCAGTGGTGAAATGTAAAATTTGTTACTACTGGTTCTGTGGGTGTGGCTTGGTGGTGGTGGTGGGTAAGGTGACTGGGTGGGCGTGGCCAACTTTTTTTTTTAACTTTTAAAAGCATTTTTTCTACAACTTCTTCGGCCGAAGCGGTTGTAGAAAAAATGTTTTTAAAAGCCTCTGACGATCCCAGCTGAGCCGCGCGATCATCAGAGACTTTTTTTTTTTACTTTTAAAAGCATTTTTTTGGCCGAAGAGGTTGTAGAAAAAATGCTTTTAAAAGTAAAAAAAAACAGCCTCTGATGATCGTGCGGCTCAGCTGGGCATGGGGGAGGGGGCAGGGATTTTTGCTACCAGTTCTCCAAACCACCCTGTATTTAGGAGCAGGAAGAAAATACTAGGGTATCTATTTCTTATCATACAGGCAGTGGTGAAATCTAAAATTTGTTACTACCGATTCTGTGGGCGTGGTTTGGTGTGGGGGGTGGGGCCAATTTTTTTTTTTTACTTTTAAAACCATTTTTTCTACAACCTCTTCAGCGAAGAGGTTGTAAAAAATGCTTTTAAAAGGCTCTGACGGTCCCTGCTGAGTTGCCTGATCGACAGAGGCTTTTTTTCTTTTAAAAGCCTCTGCCGATCAGGCAACTCAGCTTGGATCGTCAGAGGCTTTTAAAAGAAAAAAAGCCTCTGCTGATCAAAAAAACTCAGCTTGGATTTTTCTACAACCTCTGGTTGTAGAAAAAATACTTTTAAAAGCCTCTGACGATCCCAGCTGAGCCGCACCATCATCAGAGGCTTTTTTTTTTTACTTTTAAAAGCATTTTTTCGGCCGAAGAAATGTTGTAGAAAAAATGCTTTTAATTTTTTTTAAAAAAAAAGCCTCTGATGATTGCGCGACTCAGCTGGGCATGTGGAGGGGTGGGGGGGCAGGGATTTTTGCTACCAGTTCTGCGAACCAACCACCTCCATTGCTACCAGATCGAGCGATCCAGTCCGAACCGGGAGCATTTCACCCCTGCATACAGGTAGTCCTCGACTTATGACCACAATGGAGCCCAAAATTTCACTTGCTAAGCGAGACATTCATTAATTGAGCTTTGCCCCCATTTTACGACCTTACTTGCCACACAGGTGTTAAGCGAATCGCCCCAGTTGTGAAGTTAGTAACACGGTTGTTAATTGAATCTGGCTTCCCCATTGACTTCGCTTGTCAGAAGATCGCAAAAGGGGATCACGTGACCCCGGGACACTGCAACCGTCATAAGTACGAATCAGTTGCCAAGCATCCAAATTTTGATCATGCGACCACAGGTTTAGTTGTAACGGTCGCAAGTGTAAAAAACGGTCATAACTCACATTTTTCAGGGATGCTGTACCTTCGGTCACTAAATGGACGGTTGTAATTCGAGGACTACCTATAGTAACTCTGCTTGTGGTTTCAGAAAAACCTGTGGTGAGTTCCTGTCAGAGCATGCTGGTTTAATCAGGTCTGTGGTCAGATTCAGCTAAACATTTTCCAAATTCTAACATGAAATTATTTTTGTCAGCATATCAGTAAGCACATGCTCAATCATTATTATTTTTTTTTGTTAACCAATGACAGATAAACATGTTCAAAGGTGGAGCAGAGGACTGGAAACATTTGCAGAATTTTGCTTTGGTTTTAAAACAGAAAGAACATGTTTTGTAAAATCATTTCCACATTCCCAAAAAAATGGAATATTTATTTATTTATTTATTCGAATTTCTATACCGCCCTTCTCCTTTCGGACTCAGGGCGAATAGAATATTCGAATAGAATAGAATATCTTACTGTGTAGCTTCCTTTCTTTTTTAATTGTGATTTACGGACTCCCTGGGTTCCGTGATACAGACCTAAGAGGAGAATAGAGAAAAACGTGGACTAATTTAAAATTTAAACTCTGTAAAAAAAGGGGCCCTTTCGAACAGGGGTGGGCAACCTACGGCCCCTTACTGAACTGTGGACTTCCAATTCCCAGAATTCCCGAGCCAACATGGAATTCTGGGAGTTGAAGTCCACAGGTCGTAAAGGGGCAGTAGTTGCCCACAGCTTTAGAAGAAGAACCAGAGGTGGGCTACTGGGGGTTCTCAGGGGTTCGGGAGTACCTCTAGCTAAGATTCTGTGCAGTTTGGAGAACCCCCAAATCCCACTCCTGGCTGGCTCCTCCCACCCTGCCCCTCCCCTCCCCTACCAGGAGTCCCCATGCGGCCCGTTTTGGATGCAGGTAAGTGCAGGGCCACCCATTTAGGCTCGGAGAGGACGAAAAACAGGTCTACCGGAAGTTCGGGAAGGCCAGAAACAGGCCTGTTTCCGGCCTCCAGAGGGCCTCCGGAGCCTGGGGAGGCCATTTTCGCCCTCCCGGAGACTCAAGAAGAGACTCCAGAGCCTGGGGTGGGCAAAAATGCCTCCTCCACCACCGTGGTACAGGAGGCTGACTAGGCCACGCCTACTATGGCCACGTCCACCCAGGAACTGGGCAGGGAATCCCTTGCTTTATTTATATATATATAAATAATATTTATTTATTTATAAATAAATATTTATTATTTATTTATTTATTTAAATATATTTATTTATTTATTTTTGCTCTGGTGTGTTCCTCTCAAAGTTGTCACAAAACACACAACCAATTTCCTCTGTAGGTGTCACGGCTACAAACAAACAAAGTTTAATGTGATTTTAGGCTTCATGAACTGAGGGATTGTTTTCCAAATTAGAATAAGCAATTTTTTCCCACTTTATCCTGCTTGGATCCCTTGTCAGGGTATTCCCATTTTCAGAAGATGCAGAGAAGCTGGACCATGGTTAGAAAAAGGGCCACCCGGAAGGAGGGTCAAATCCTTCAAATTCCTGAATGGATGCCACCGAGAAGCAGGTCACGGAGCGGTTTACAATTTTTGCAGATTGTAGGCCATAAATTAGTTGGTTGAAGTTATAAGAAAAGAGAAGTGTTAGACAAAACTTCCTAACGGTGTGAGAAGTTTGGTAGAATAGTTGTAGTTCAAGGTTGAACTGTAGGATCCTCGGTACTCTCTGTGCTTAATCTTTTCTTGCGGATGTTTTATTACTGAACTAGGTAACATCATCAGTGCTTGAAGGAACTGGGAGTTTACGAAGAGGAGAAGGAGGACAATGACAATTCTGAGATGCTTGTTGCTCTCTGATGGTGGTTTTCTTGCAGACGTTTCATTATCTTATGACCACCATCGAGCCCAAAATTTATGTTGCTAAGTGAGAAATTAGGGAGGTTGCTCCATTTTACTGCAACTTTTGTGGCCACAGTTGTTAAAGTGAATCGCTGCGGTTGTCAAGTTAGTAACACGGTTGTTAAGTGAATCTGGCTTCCCCATTGACTTTGCTTGTCAGAAGGTCGCAAAAGGGGATCACATGACCCCGGGACACTGCGACTGTCATAAATGTGGGTCCGTTGTCAAGCATCAGAATATAAATCCCGTGACCATGGGGACGCGGCAATGGTCGTAAAGTGTGAAAAACAGTCATAAGTCACTGTTTTCAGTGCCTTTGTAACTTTGAATGGTCCTAAATCAACTGTTGTAAATCGAGGACTACTTGAATATCGAAATAGGCTTACAATTCTGGATGAATTTTTGCCAGGGCACTAAAACACTAAATGCAGCAGGGATTTTCCTTCTATCTAACTGTAGGAAGTTAGCACCAACCCCTTTCCTAGAGGAATGAAATATTTTGGGAAATATTAAAAAGGCAGAATATTATGTTTCCCTGGATGAGAAATGGAGAAGCAGACGAAGCAGCTCCCATCTTCCTGCCCCCACTCTTTGTCAGTGGGCCAAAGGCAGAAACTCAATCTTTGTCAATAGATCATCATCTGCACCACAATAGGACCCATCTAGCAACAGAAACTCACTACATGGCACCCGGGAAGATTACATCAGCCAGCAAGGCTAGCTAAGACCCCCACCCCCTGGGAGTCTGACAACCAATCAGGATACTCTTTCTGGGCCCCAGGAAGTTCAATGCCAGAGAGGGCATAAAACCCAGGGACTCATTGCGTCTCGTCCCCTTTTCTGTTCAGGAACTCAAACCATGTGATCCTGTCCACCATTAAACCATCTTTCCAAGCAGTGTCCATGTTTCCAGTGTCTTTTTCCCCACTTGAAGCTCAACCCAGAAGGATATTTCTTCTAACATAACTATGGGAAGCTTTGCTGCCCTTCCTAGCTCAGCCCATAGTTTGTTTTTTAGTTCCAAGGAAAAGCCGAATGTGTTCTTAGGAGCTGTGATCTCCCGTGATCCAGTAGGTGCCGCCCGAACACAAGGAAAAATACGCTTCATCCAACCCTCCTTGCCATCTCTTTCAACTGCCTTTCCAAACAAGGGCCCTTAGAAGACCGCAGCTGCAAACTCTTGGAAATGCCTCCTTTTTCTCCTACGGGTTGCGAATTTGCAAATGAAGTTTCCAGATGCTGGGCTTCTGGTCTTCCATAAGAGCAGGACAGGCAGGACAAGAAGCAATGGAAAGATCCAAGCTAGAACTA
Organism: Pantherophis guttatus; assembly: GCF_059756535.1. Classification (NCBI taxonomy): domain Eukaryota; kingdom Metazoa; phylum Chordata; class Lepidosauria; order Squamata; family Colubridae; genus Pantherophis; species Pantherophis guttatus. Next base: position 6,878,345 of record NC_142065.1, read on the forward strand.
AGGAGGAATTCCCGGACAGTGAGAACAATTAATCAGCGGAACAGCTTGCTTTGAGAAGTTATATATGTTCCAACACTGGAGGTTTTTAAGAAGAGATTGGACAACCATTTGTCTGTAATGTTGTAGGGCTGTGATGGCAAACCTATGGCATGCGTGCCACAGGTGGCACACGTAGCCATATCAGTGGGCCCGCCTGGCGCGCATGCACAGACCGGCCAGCTGATTTTCGGGCCTTTTTTGCTGTCCCCAGCCTCCAGAGACTCTTAGAGAGGCTTTGGAGGCTGGGGACAGCAAAAAATGTTACTTCCTGTCCCACCGGGAGTTGGGAAATGGGCCGTTTCAGGCCTCCAGAGGGCCTCCGAGGGGATGGGGAAGGCTGTTTTCGCCCTCCCCAGATGCATAGAGAGGATCTGGAGCCAGGTGAGAAAGAAAAGCGGGCCTACCGGGCCATCGCATGCCAGGAGTGGGGGGACGGGACGGGGGGGTTGCACATGCATGCGCAGGGCAGGGTGCATAGAATTATGGGTATGGGCACGCATGCGCGCGAACCTCCCCCGCCCCTCCTGGCACACGATGGCAAAAAGGTTAGTCATCACTGTTATAGGGCGTGTGTCTGCAACCTGCAGCTCCAGAGCCACATGCGGCTCTTTCATCCCCCGGTGTAGCTCCCTACCACTGGCTGGCCCTGCCCCTCACCCTCCCATCCCAGTCACTCCTCACCTGGCCTGAGGAGGTAAGGGTGACGGCGGAGGATGGAGACTCGCTCCATATTCCAGAGCAGGAGCGAAGTACCCCTGTACTTGCCATATCTCACAGGCGCTTTTTCCGGCCCTCGTTGGTGCTGCGCGCACCTTGGTTGCTCGGGGAGATGCGTGACTTGCTCCCCACCCCGAGACACAGGCCAGCCTGGCTGCGGCTGATGCTCTGCATTGTAATGGGCTCCAGGAGGAGGAGAGGGACACCGTTTCCCACATTGTGAAGAGCACTAAATTTAACTTTGCTGCGCAAGGCACTATGAGAGCAGCGGGTAGGCTATGGAGGTGGCAGCGACGGCGGCGGCTGCAGCAAGGCCGAGCCAGTGTCTCGGGGCGGAGAGCAAGTCGCACGTCTCCCCGAGTGACCAAGGGTGGAGACTTTTGTTAAGTGAATTTTGCTCCCATTTTGCGTCGAGAAGGTATGGGTGCTCCATCACTAGTGGTTTTTAAGAAGAGACTGGACAACCACTTGTCTGAAATGGTATAGGGCAGTGATGGCTAACCTTTTTGGCGTCGCATGCCAAAAGCAGTGGGGGGGTCGCGCACGTGTGCCCACACCCATAAGTCAATGCACCCTGCTCCCCCGCGCACAACCCCCCTGCACTCCCCCCACTTGGTACGTGATGGTCCGGTGGGCCTAGTAGGCCCGTTTTTGTTTTTTTTTAATTTGATTTATATGCTGCCCTTCTCCGGAGACTCAGGGCAGCTTACAATGCATTAAGCAATAGCCTTCATACTTTTTGTATATTTATACGAAGTCAGCTTATTGCCCCCACAACTGGGTCCTCAATTTACCTACCTTAGAATGGATGGAAGGCTGAGTCAACCTTGAGCCTGGTAAGATTCGAACCTGCAGTAATTGCAGGCAGCAGATGTAAGTGGATGTTAATTAGTCTGCTGAGCCACCAGAGCCTTTCTAGGAGCCTGGGGAGGGCGAAAACAGCCTTCCCCAGCCTCCTGGAGGCCAGAAACAGCCTGTTTCCCGACTTCCAGTGGGCCCAGAAGGTCCAAAAAATCAGCTGGCTGGCGTGCGAATGCGCACCGGAAATGAGCTAGGGCAATGCTTGCGTGCCCACTGATATGGCTCCATGTGCCATCACGGGTATAGGGTCTCCTCCTTGAGCAAGGAGTTGGACTAGAGGACCTCAAAGATCCCTTCCAGCTCTATTCTGAATTGAAAAAAAAAGGAATGTGAGCTAGCAGGAACTTTTGGCTCCCTTGAGTCAGGCTGAGTTTGGAAACCAGAGTGGGAGGCCCAGGTTGTGAGTTTTTCCCATGGTGAGTTGGCCGGAGCAAGATGTCCTGTGGTGAGGTGGCAAGATGGTGGCATTTAGATGTCCCAGACCAGTGGTGGGTTCCTCCCGGTTCGGTCCGGTTCGGCCGAGCCAGTAGCGGTGACGATATGACGTCACCGAACCGGTTCTCTCCCCCCCGCCCTTCCACCCCACCACGTTATTCTTACCTTTTATTTGGTCCCACCCCCAATCTATTGCTGCCTCCTGAGTCCCAGCTGATGGCTAGAGGGAAACAAACTGTTTAAACTCTTGCCGCAGGGCTTCAAAGGGCCGTCCTACAGCTGATCAGTGTTAAAAGCAAACAAATGAGTCGGGTCGTAAGCGCGAGGATTGGTCGTAAGTGCGAGGACCTTCCAGAAATGACTCTGACCAGCTAGCCACGCCCACCTAGTCACATGACCTCCAAGCCACACCCACAAAATAAGCCACGCCCACAGAACCGGTAGTAAAAAAATTTAGAACCCACCCCGGTCCCAGACCCCCCCCTCTGTTTGTTCAGAGATTTGCTAACTCTGATCACAGATCTTGAGCAGGGCCATCTGCTGGCAATTTATGTCAACATGTGCCCCCTTTCCTTTTTTAAAATTTTGAATTGGGTCACACCAAGAAATGTTTGCATCAGATGTGCAAATTGCACAGGGTTAAGAAGAAAAAAATAAAAGACAGCAGAATCCAGTGGCTACGGCTAAAATAATTTTATTTACATGCTTCCTTAGCGCATACAATGCTCAAAGCAAGCCGCAGTAGAACAAATGAAATACAGTACAAGACGAAATCTAGAATTCTTTTAATCTGGCTGTTAATGCAATTCTTAATCTATTTGGTATCTGGGTTATAGTTATATGGATCTATGATATCTGCACGAAACAGCTGTCTGTGGAACACTGAACGAAAACAGAACTCAGCAAAAACTGGAAACCCAACACGTAACAAATCGGCGTGCACTGTTGTCGTATACAATCCTTGCAACTTCACACAATCCCAAATTGTAATGATTTCCAAGCATAACTGGCAACCATTTTTTTTTTAAAAAAAAATGGGAGCCTAGATGTTAGCAAGAAAGCTCATTTACTCGAAATAGTAAATTGAATTATTTGTGCACGTACGTTTACAGCAAAATTTACATTGGATTAAATTCGTGAGCCTCGAGTTTCTTTTCTCCACATTTTCAGTTCTTACATGAGTGTAAGAATAAATTTACAAGAAGCCATGATTGCTCCCCTGTTATTGGACTAAAAATGCAACCACAATGAAGAAACTACTTTGAACTTCAAATATATGCCTTTTGCTGGTTACTTCTTCCACTTTCTCCCGAAATCTAGCAACGATGGGGGGGAAAAAGAAATGCTTAACAGCCCAAAGTTTTCCTTTTTGGAGACGCCATATCAGGGTCAGAAGGGAACTGATCTCACAGAATTGAGATGTGGCTCATCTCATCTCATTTGGGGAAAATCTTTCAACATTAGGCAATAATATTCTCAAATGTCAGGATTATGTTTGCTTTGAACATCAAATCCTAGAATAAAAACACAAGACACGGTTGAATTGAATGAAGGATCAGGTTCCTGTCAATCAAATGTCAACAGTTTGGGAGAAAAGTGAATGGATGGATCTCCCTCCTTGCTCACTCACGTGAATTATAGATAGTCCTCAAGTTATGACAGCACAGTTAGTCCTCGATTTACAACAGTTCATTTAGTGACCGTTCAGAGTTACAAAAGGACTGAAAATGCGGCTTATGACCGTTTTTCACACTTACGACTGTTGCAGCATTTCCATGGTCACATGATCAAAATTCAGACGCTTGGCCACTGACTCATATTTATGACGGTTGCAGTGTCCTGGGGTGTGTGTGTGTCATGTGATCCCCCTTTTGTGACCTGACCAGCAATGTCAATGGGGAAGTCAGATTCACTTAACAAGTAGGTTGCAGTGATTCACTTAACAACTGTGGCAAGAAAAGTCGTAGGGACAAAATTCACTTAACGAATGTTTTGGCTTCGAAAATTTTGGCCTCAATTGTGGTCGTAAGTCGAGGACTACCTGTAATTGAGCCTCGCAATTATGCTCGGGAGTTGTAACGATTGGAAAACGGACCATCGTGTGACCGAAACCTATTTTATGCCCTTATATTCTGAATATATTCTTACATTTTACTTGTAAGTAAAGATAGCCAGAAGATGCCCATCCTTTCCTGCTTGTTGCAGTCATTAAGCAATTACCACGTCCATTTTTTTCCGGTGGTGAATGCTGTGGTCGTTAAGTGAACTCTGCGATCATTAAACAAATCCATTTATCCACTTTTTTTTGCCAGAAGTAAATGCAAGTTGGTGGCTTGGTGCCCCAGATATGATCATGTGTTTTTAGGAAATGACTATTGTCTAACTAGTTGGTCAGGCAATATATAAACTATCAATATATGTTTGTCAAAAGGTGTTATATTGCTTTAAGACTGTATTGCATCATCCTTATCCTGATTGGCTAAGCTCTGTAGCCAATGTACTTAAGGGGAAGCCTGAATTATGGCTTGTGGACACTACACCATTTTATCTGTTTGTTTGCTGTTACTCTCTACCTGTTCTCTCTGTATGATCACTGTTTGATCATTGCTACTTGTTGCTTTCTACTATTTATTGAATGTTTTAATACTGAACTTGTTCCTGTTTGAAACTTGAGAAGAACTGTTTTATTGTGTAATGACAACAACTGGTAAGAAGACTTTGTACTTGGAATATCCCTGAATTGATGTTTTAACTATCGCCTGATCTGTGTATGACTTGGATTGTTATTGGACTTTGCTTTACTTTTTTCTAAAAAGTAAAAGACTACCACAACTCAGTGTGTCAGTATATTAACTGTGGTTATTCACTCTCAGCCGCTTTCATGTGCATACTCAAGGGGTACTCTGCTCAATAACCCATAACATCGGTTATGAGCCAAGAATATCCTTAACAATGTGACATGCGTGTACAACCGCCAGAACTTCAAAATCAGGTCATAAGTACAGGTGGTCCTCGACTTACGAGCACAACTGACCCCAAAATTTATGCTGCTAAGCGAGACATTTATTAAGTGAGTTTTGCCCCATTTTACGACCTTCCTTGCTACAGTTGTTCAGTGAATCATTACAGTTCTTAAGTTAGTAAGACGGTGGTTAAGTGAATTTGGTTTTTCTATTGACTCGGCTTGTCAGAAGGTCGCAAAAGGGAATCAGGTGAGCCTGGGACACTGCAACCGTCGTAAGTATGAGTCAGTTGCCAAGAGTCTGAATTTTGATCCTGTGAATCCTCTGGGAATGCTGCAATGGTTGTAAGTGTGAAAAATGGTCATAAGTCACTTTTTCCCCACTGATGTTGTAACTTTGAACGGTCACTAAATGGACTGTTGTAAATTGAGGATTACCTGCACCTTCTGTGGGGAGGGTGTCCGTTTTAACTTCAAATGGCTGCTAAGCAACCGGTTGTTAAATGAGGACTATTTGTACAGTATTGAATTAATTTATTTCATTCTGCGAAAACACAACGCAGGGCAATTTCTATGCCTATCTGTATTCTATTTACTCATTGTAGTATGGCTGTAGTATTATCATTTATCCTTCTTCTTTACTTCCCTCTTATTCGTATTATTGTTATTACGATTATCGTTATTCTGTTTCTTTGTATGTACACTGAGAGTTTCTGCACCGGGCACAAATTCCTTGTGTCTCTAATCACACTTGTCCAAATAAAGCATAGGTAGTCCTTGACTTATGACCACAATTGAGCCCAACATTTCTGTTGCTAAGTGAGACAGTTAAGTGAATTTTGCTCCATTTTACGACCTGTCTTGCCACAGTTGTTCAATGAACCACTGCCGTTGTTAAGTTAGTAACACAGTTATTAAGTGAATCTGGCTTCTCCAATCGAGGTCTCCAAAGGGGATCACATGACCCCAGGACAGGGATGGGCAAATGTGGCCCTTTTACAACCTGTGGACTTCAACTCCCAGAATTCCTGAGACAGCTGTCTCAGGAATTCTGGGAGTTGAAGTCCACAGGTTGTAAAAGGGCCACATTTGCCCACTCCTGCCCCAGGACATTGCAATAGGAGTCAGTTGCCAGTTGTTCTGAATTTTGATCACATCACCATGGGGGGATGCCTCAATGGTCGTAAGTGTGAGAAACGGTCATAAGTTTTTTTCCAGTGCCACTGTAACTTCAAATGGTCGCTAAATGAACTGTTGTAAGTCAAGGACCAATTTTCTTCAACTTCAATTTTAAGTGAGCATTTACAGAACATTCTTGAAAGTTTAAAGGAATGCAAGGGGAGCTTTATTGGAGAAGCAATGTCAAGATATTTGCCTTCTGGTAAAATGATGTATTGTGACAGTTATGTGTCTTGTGGCAACTGTTTTGTGATCTGAGAAATCCAGAGGAGAGGTCATGCCGATAATTTTTTTAATACACAGTAGTGGCCAAAATTGTGGAAACCTTTTGGGAAGAGTGTATTTTCTAAAACTAGCTAACAACACCACTTATTTTGGGAGTAGTACCATAAAATTATATATCAATGGAAGGATAATTTAATCAAAAATGTAATGCAATAACTTTTATGAAGGATTTGCTACTACTGTAGAATAGCAGTTATAAAGAAGAAAAGTGAAACACGTAGAAAAAATGAGATATACCGAAATTATCACCATAGAAAAAATGAGATATACAAAAATGATCACGACGTCAGTTAATACTTAGTTGGGTAACCTTTAGCATGAATTACGACCTTACGTCTTCCCATGGAGTGAACCAAGTCTTTTTAGTTCTGCAGCTATGATAATGTGAAACCAAGATTGAATGATTTATTTATGTTTTATTGCTGGGCTGCCTCTGACTAATAAGTTTCTTTAGTCGGCTCCATAGATTTTCAATTGGGTTAAGGTCTGGGCTATTCCCAGGCCATTCCAGCAGTGGAATAGGATTATTTTGAACTCAAAAAAAAAAAAAAAAAGTGGTGTTATTATTTGTTTGTTTGTTTGTTTGTTTGTTTGTTTATTTGTTTTAATTTGTATACCGTCCTTCTCCAGCAGGACTCAGGGCGGTGAACAGCCAGAATAAAACAGAACATACAAAATTTAAAAACAGTTTAAAAATAATTAAATATTTTGGCCTCAATTTAAAACAACCCAATTAAAATCAATTTACTTTAACCAAAATCAGTGGGATCAAGCCAGCTGGCTAGGTGAAATAAATAAGTTTTCAGGGCCCGACGAAAAGTCCAGAGGTCTGGTATCGTACGTATCTCTGGGGGGAGGTTGTTTCAGTGGGCGGGTGCCGCCACAGAGAAGGCTTTCCCCCTGGGGGTCGCCAGCCGACATTGTCTGGCGGACGGCACCCTGAGGAGGCCCTCTGTGTGCGAGCGTACTGGCCGGTGGGAGGCTATTGGTGGCAGAAGGCGGTCTCGTAAATATCCCGGCCCTAAGCCATGGAGCGCTTTAAAGGTGGTCACCAACACCTTGAAGCGCACCCGGAAGACCACCGGGAGCCACTGCAGCTCGCGCAGGAGAGGTGTCACATGGGAGCGCCCTGTTGCTCCCATAATCCCCCGCCCGGCCACATTCTGGACCAGCTGGAGCCTCCGGGTGCACCCCAGGGGGAGCCCCATGTAGAGAGCATTAGCCATCAAACCTCAAAAATACACTTTTCCTGAATGGTTTCCACAATTTTGGCCACTACTGTGTATCTTCCTCTCACATTTACCCTGTTTCCCCCAAAACAAGACCTCCCCTGATAATAAACCCAATCGGGCTTTTGAGCGCATGGCAATAAGGCCAAGCACTTATTTCAGGGTTCAAAAAAATATAAGACAAGGTCTTATTTTTGGGGAAACATGATAACAATTGCAGGAGATGCAACACGATTACATAAAACACGATTTTGGGTCCATAAAAAGGGAGGGGCCTCTTTTAAGCAAGTGGATTGGCTGATAATTTAACAGATTTCAGGATTGCTTGCATCACTATCAGGGACTTCTGTAATTTGTGTTGAGTCCAAAAATTCAAGATAGTGGCTGCGGAAGCAAAGACCCCACCCCCTTTTACAGGTGTTGCATAGAAGGGGCGGGGCTTTTAGGGCGCAGCTACATCCGCCATCTTGATTTTTCAGACACCCTCCCCCTCCTCCCTTCCCGACTGCAAGAGATCCCCGAGCATATTTAACATCCTGATGAATTTTGAAAGTTATTTTTCTTAGCCTTATATTGGGTTAGACCTGTACAGGTTGAAGTCTTCAACAGGAAAAATAAACTTCTGAAACTAAAATTGAAAAATAAAAATAAAGTCTGAACTAAAGGTGCAGAATTGAAAAGTGCCAATCTCATCAAAGGTGGTGATGCAACCCGAATTCAGCATTGATCTGAAATCTGACACAAGTATGTCATACTTAATATTTGAGGGGCTGCCACAAAGAAGAGTTGGGGGTCAACCTATTCTCCAAAGCACCTGAAGGCAGGAGAAGAAGCAACGGATGGAAACTAATCAAGGAGAGATCCAACCCAGAACTGAGAGAAATTTCCTGACAATTAGAACAATTAATCGGTGGAACAACTTGTCTCCAGAAGTTGTGGGGGCTCCCAACACTGGAGGTTTTTAAGAAGAGATTGGACAACGATTTGTCTGAAATGGTATAGGGTTTCCTGCTTAAACGGGGTTGGACTAGAAGACCTCCAAGGTCCCTTCCAACTCTGTTATTCTGTTAGGAGGTGCGCTAAAAATAGACGTATCTGTAGATTCCCTAACTTGGGTTTCTGATGATCCACAGTTTATTAAAGAGCCATGGCTTGCTACGTCGAAACCCTTCAGAGTAAATTCCCCATTTCTGGGTTTAATCCATATCCTATTTCCCTTATCATTTTCTTGTTCTCTAGGAGGTCTCAAGGCCTCTTGATAAAGATCTCACCACTTTCGTCTTCCAGAATCTCCTCAATCCGACTCCGCTGAAAAACAAAAGAGGAAAAAAAATGAGAAGTTCAGAAAAAGGAAAGGAATATTTAAGAAAGCAGCTGCCCCAAATATGTAGGTATTTCTCGAATTAGGACCACAATTGAGCTTAAAATATCGCCGGCTGAGCTAGGAGGCAGCAAAACTTCCCATAGTTAGAAGAAAATCCCTGCTGGGTGTATTGTATTGTATTGTATTGTATATTGTATTGTATTGTATTGTATTGTATATTGTATTGTATATTGTATTGTATTGTATTGTATTGTATTGTATTGTATTGTATTGTATTGTATATTGTATTGTATTGTATTGTATTGTATTGTATTGTATTATATTGTATTATTGTATTGTATTGTATTGTATTGTATTGTATTGTATTGTATTGTATTCAGTGGTGAGTTCCTCCCGGTTTGGTCCGGTTCGGCCGAGCCGGTAGCAGTGACGATATGATGTCACCGAACCGGTTCTCCCCCCCCGCCCTCCCACCTTATTCTTACCTTTTATTTGGTCCCACCCCCAGTCTATTGCTGCCTCCTGAGTCCCAGCTGATGACTAGAGGGGAAAAAACTGTTTAAACTCTTGCCGCGCGGCTTCAAAGGGCCCTCCTACAGCTGATCAGTGTTAAAAGCAAACAAATGAGTTGGGTCGTAAGTGTGAGGACTGGTTGTAAGTGCGAGGACCTTCCAGAAATGACTCTGACCAGCTAGCCACGCCCACCTAGTCACATGACCTCCAAGCCACACCCACAAAATAAGCCACACCCACAGAACCGGTAGTAAAAAAATTTAGAACCCACCCCTGATTGTATTGTATATTGTATTGTATTGTATTGTATTGTATTGTATTGTATTGTATTGTATATTGTATTGTTTTGTATTGTATTGTATTCTATTGTATTGTATATTGTATTGTATTTTATTGTATTGTATTGTATTGTATATTTTATTGTATATTGTATTGTATTGTATTGTATTGTATTGTATTCTATTGTATTGTATTGTATTGTTGACTGATTTAGTACTCTGGCAAAGTCATCCAGCATTTGGGACAACCATGACCTGGATGACTGAGAAGCTCCATAGACAACCTAGAACGAAGGAGAAATTTCCTAACAGAACAATTAACCAGTGGAACAGCTTGACTACAGAAGTTGTGGGGGCTCCATCCCTCGAGGTCTAAGAAGAGACTGGACAGCCATTTGTCTCAAATTATGTAGGGTCTCCTGCTTGGGCAGGGGGTTGGACTAGAAGACCTCCAAGGTCCCTTTCAGCTCGTCTGATTAAGGGAGCTTTATTGCTTTTATTGAGAGAGTTGGTCTAATAGCCATCTGTATTGGGGAAGGCTTTACCAGGAAGTTTCTGTTGTTGTTGTTAGCTGGGAAGTCATGTCTGATCCATTGCAACCCCATAGACCACGTTCCTCCAGACCTTCCTGTCCTCTACCATCCTCTGGAGTCCATTTAAGGTCCCGCCGACTGCTCCAGTGACTCCATCCAGCCACTTTGTTCTCTGCCGTCCCCTTCTTCTTTTGCCCTCAGTCTTTCCCAGCATTAGGCTCTTCTCCAGTGAGTCCTTCCTTCCCATTAGGTGGCAAAAGTATTTGAGTTTCCTCTTCAGGATCTGGCCTTGTAAAGAGCAGTCAGGGTTGATCTCCTCTAGGACTGACCGGTTTGATCGCCTTGCAATCCAAGGGACTCGCAGGAGTCTTCTCCAGCACCAGAGTTCAAAGGCCTCCATTCTTTGACGCTCAGCCTTTCTTATGGTGCAACTTTCACAGCCATCCATTGCAACTGGGAAAACCATCGCCTTGACTATACACACTTTTGTTGGCAGGGTGAGGTCTCTGCTTTTTAGTATGCTGTCTAGGTTTGCCAGGAGCAAGCGTCTTTTAATTTCTTGGCTGCAGTCCCCATCTGCGGTGATCTTGGAGCCCAGGAAAATAAAATCTGTCACTACCTCCATTTCTTCCCCATCTATTTGCCAGGAATTGAAAGGGCCGGATGCCATGATCTTAGTTTTCTTAATGTTGAGTTTCAAGCCAGCTTTTGCATTTGTCTCCTTCACCCCCATCAAGAGGCTCTTTAATTTATTTATTTATTTATTTATTTATTTATTTATTTATTTATTTATTTATTTATTTATTTATTTATTTATTTATTTATTTATATACCGCCCTTCTCCCGAAGGACTCAGGGCGGTGTACAGCCACAAATAAGAAACGTAAAATACAAACATTTAAAACAATTAAAAGAATATATATATCTATTTGGCCCCATAATTTAAATTTAAAAAGTGACAAACCAATTAAAAACATTTTTAATAATTTTTTAAGCCAGCCCGGCTTGCTGGAAAAGGAAAGTTTTAAGGGCACGGCGGAAGGCACCGAGGTCTTCTGCCGTTAGAGTGGTATCATCTGCATATCTGAGATTGTTGATATTTCTCCTGGCAATCTTAATTCCAATTTTTGATTCATCGAGCCCCGCCTTTCTCGTGATGTGCTCTGCATATAAGTTGTTAAATATTTTAAGTTTGTGTAGGTAACATTTATTTACCTGAATGGTGTTCATGCAGTCAGACAATTTTGCAATGTTTCTCCGGGGCGGGAGGAAGACTTCCAACCTCACGGCGCCTTTTGCGTTCCTCTGGAAGGAGATCAGGAAGTTGATCTCTTGCGCCTGGAGCCAAAAGAAACAAAGATGAACTTCGGCGAGGAGATTCATACCGCGACGTAGCGCATTACAAGGTAAGTCCTCGACTTTATGACCACAGTCGAGCCCAATTTTTTTTTTTGTTGCTAAGCGAGAGAGTTGTTAACGTTTTGTCCCATTTTACGACCCCCTTGCTTGCCAGGGTTGTTAAGTGAATCGTTGCGGTTGTTCAGTTGGTGACCCGGCTGTTAAGCGAATCTGGCTTCCCCATTGACTTTGCTGGCCAGAAGGTTGCAAAGAGGCATCACATGATTCTAGAACACTGCAACCGTCATAAATATGAGCCAGTTGCTAAGCATCTGAATTCTGATCATGTGACCCTGGGGAATGCTACGATGGTTGTGTGAAAAAAAAGTCATGTCACTTTTTTCAGTGCCGTTGTGACTTTAAAACGGTCATTAAACAAACTCTTGTAAGCCGAGAACTCCCTGTACAGGTGACATTGCCCATTACAGCAGCTTTTGACTTATTCGTTTTTTTTTAAAATATTTTATTGAAAATTATTTTAAAAAATACAGAAAAAAAAGTATAACAATATGGATAGAATTGCAGAGAGTAATATAATACATATAGAGTTTTAAAGTATCAATTTTCGCCTAGAGAAAGTACAAACCTCCATTAAGCCAACTCATCAAAAGAAAGAAAAGTTTGTTTATCCAGGAGAAAAAATTCTCAGCTGTCATGCAATGCTCCTATAAATATTTACCCACGTTCACATTAAGGTTAATATTTTCATTCTTCTTAAGATTTCTTTTTTTGCAGCCAAGCATACCATCTGTCCCAGCTCCTATATAACCCCGATTCTTGTCTATCTCGCAAAACTTATTCAAACTTTACAAATGGCCCCGAAAAAGTGATTTACAATTAATCCTCATGTTTACAACTCTTGCAGCATCCCCAGGTTCACAGGATGATTTTACGACCGCTTGGACAAGAAGCAACGGATGGAAACTAATCAAGGAGAGAAGCAACTTAGAACTAAGGAAACGTTTCCTGACAATTGAGAACCATTGATCAGAGGAATGTTTTCCCTCCAGAAGCTGTGGATGCTTCATTTGCTGGAGGTTTTAAAGAAGAGATTGGACAACCGTTTGTCTGAAATGGGATAAGGGTCTCCTGCTTGAGCAGGGGGTTGGACTAGAAGACCTCCAAAGTCCCTTCCAATTCTGTTATCCTGTTATTCTGTTCTCCAAAGCACCCGAAGGCAGGACGGATGGAAACTAATCAAGGAGAGAACTAACCTAGAACTAAGGAGAAACTTCCTAACAACGGGAGCAATTAATCAGTGGAACAACTTGCCTCCAGATCTTGTGGATTCTCTTATCACTAGAGGTATTGATTGATTGATTGATTGATTGATTGATTGATTCATTCATTCATTCATTCAATCATTCATTCATTTGCAACTCTCTCTTACCCTAGGGTAACACTGGGTGGCTTACAGTTACACGTACTGTTAAAACATAAAAAAGTTAAAATTAAACATTAAAACCAAAGACACATGAGGAGTGTGGGGGCAGAGTCGGGGGTGGGGAAGATGGGATCTGTTATTACTCGATCAACCCCCTCCATTGTGCTGTTCTCCCACTCAGGCCCTAAGCCGACTGGCAAAGCCAGGTTTCTAGGCATTGATTGATTGATTGATTGATTGATTGATTGATTGATTGATTGATTGATTGATTCATTCATTCATTCATTCATTCATTCATTCATTCATTCATTCATTCATTTCTCATATTTCAATGCCGCTCACTCTCCGAGAACTCTGGGCAGCTTACACCAAAGACAGTATACTAAATAGCATATTGCCCCCTAACTATCTGGGTCCTCATTTTGCCCACCTCGGAAGGATGGAAGGCTGAGTCAACCTTGAGCCGGTGAGATTTGATCCGCTGATCTGCTGAACTAGCAGTCAGCTGAAGTAGAGGCAATACTGCTCTCTAACCACTGCACCACCTCGGCTCTTACAAAAAGATAGGAACGTTGAGGCCAACTTCACATTGAACCCCCTTCCCCCCCCAAAACCAGAATAAATCCGGCTGATGGGGCCTGCAGCATGCCTTCTCTACTACCATGAATGGTACAGGTCAATCTGAGATAGTATAGGACCGTGATGGCAAACCTATGGAATGCATGCCAGGGGTGGCACGCAGAGACCTCTCTGTGGGCATGTGCGCTGTCATCAGCTGCTTTTCCAGGTTCCGTCATTCGCATGCACGCCAGCCAGCTGCTCTCTTCCGGGTTTCAGCCTCCGGCACGCGCACCAGTTTTGGCACTCGGTGCCGAAAAGGTTAACCATCACTGGTCTAGGATCTCCTGATTGGGCAGGGATTGGACTAGAATAGAGTTCCCCAATCTTTCTGACTTTGCAGACTGGCAGGGAGGGGGGAGGGAGAGGGGTGTTGTGGTCCGCCAGCAGCCTGCGGAGCTGGCAGCAGAGTCGGACAGTGAGGAGGCTGGGGAGGAACATGGACCAGTCCTGGAGTCTGGGGAAGGCTCGGACAAGGGCTCTGCGTCGGAGGCAGAGATGGGGCCAGGGCCATCTGGGAGTTATGTGCTGACTCCAGAGCCTCCAGTCTGATGTCAGTGAGGCAGAGGAACAGGGGGAGCCTGTTCCCAGTGGACGCAGGAGCAGAGCTGCCAGAAGGCAAGAACAATTAAGACAAAAGGGGCGACTCAGGAGTAAGACTTGGAGATGATTGGCCCTTCCCATAAGACATAAAGGAGGCGCAAAGGCACGTGAGCCTTTGCAGGAAGCAACTTTGTTCATGCTGATTGGTTTAAATTCCGAAGCTCCGTTTTGACTCTGTGCTCCATATGGTCTCGCAAATTGCCAATTAGGTCTTTGGCAGCGTGTCAAGGGAGATAAAGGTGAGTGTTTATCAGCCTTATCCCGAACGACTGTGGCAGACTTCTGGCGGACTTTTTACAAACTATTTGTGACTCATCACGGGCTGGGAATGAATAGAATTCACAGCCATTGAAATAAAAAAAGAGGTTTTGGGACTAATCGTGTGCTTTTTACAGTCTCGGGAAGCCTAGGTCAGAACAAGGGGGTCATTCCACACAAGCGGCCAGAAACTGTGTGCGTGTGCAAAGCTCCATTCGTGCAAATGGGGATGTGCTCACCAACGCGCACCCACCATTTCTGCAGCCCTGTTCAGAACAGCTCACGGCCCAATAGTGGGCCATGGCCTGGGGGTTGGACTAGAAGACCTCTGAGGTCCCTTCCGATTCTCTCATTCTAAGCAGAAAACCCAAGCTCACTCACTCTCAAATTCTGGTACTGGAGCCTTGCATTTCGAAGGCGGTTCCGCGCTTCGGAAGCCTTGAGGACCCCAATCAGGTTTTTATCGTCCAGTTCCCTTTGCCGATTGTCCAGGACTTTCCTCTCTTTCATAAGAGCTGTAGCCAGCATCGTTTTCACATCCGGCTTGGTGGGATCGGCAAAGGCCAAATAGCGTGCTTTTTGCTCGGGGGTCAACTTGCTCACATCGCAGGAAGGCGAAGATTTCCGAAACCGTTGGGTCGGCTTGTTCCTCAGTAGAGTTTTAGTGTCGGTCATGATGTCCCACTTCTCAGCCGGGTTTGAAAGCTGCTGAAAGGGGAAAAAAATAATAATAATTCAAGTGTCAGGTTTCGATGTCATCTCAAATAAATTGCACTCCCAAACAATTAATCTTTGCTGAATTATTCCATTTATTGAGTACGACAGATCTGGCCCCGACTTAGCCGATACTAACCCTCTGACCCCCAAACCCTTCCCTTTCTGTTCCCCAATTCTCATCTTCTCATTGGCCATCTTCCAAGTCAGTCTCCCCCAGCTTCTGACCTCACCCCACAGGAATGTTCCCCCCTCCCATCCCATCTCCTAGGGGATATTATCTACAGAGAAAATAAGTAGGTGAAAAGTCAAGCCTCGTCTTTTTATGGCAGCATCAGAATGCTGACATCAAAAGGAGGTTTTAAGCCGTGGAGTGAAACACTATCCCAGGCAAGTGTTGTGGCCCGTCAGACGAGTCAGACGAGGAGGAGGGGGAGACTGGGCCAGCTTTGGGGCCTTTGGAAGGCTCTGACGAGGAAGCCGAATCAGAGGCAGATGCAGAGCCAGCTGTCTTCGGGGCCTGGGCTGAGTGAGGGGGAGGGACAGCTGGGGCCCATCCCAGATTCACGTATGTGTAAGAGAGGAGAGGAGAGCAATGGAAAGCAATAAGCCGGATCTCAGGGAAAAGAAGTCGTAGACCAAGGGTGTCAAACTCGATTTCATTGAGGGCCGATCAGGGTTGTGTTTGACCTCAGGGGGGTGGGGCTGGGGTGGGTGTGGCCAGGTCAATGCCATTCACGTCGGGGGCACCTTTGGTGGCCCAAGCGCTCTGCCAGCAAAAACGGGCTCCTGAGTTCTGTTTTTCGGCTGCGACGGCCTCCTGCAACCCTCTGCCAGTGAAAACTGTCTGTCTGTCTGTCCATCTTTCTGTCTGTCTGTCCATCTGTCTATTAAATTTATTTGCCACCCATCTTGTTTCAAAGCGACTGTGGTTGGCTTACAGCATAAAACCATTAATATCATCAAAAAATAAATATTCCTAACCCAATAAAGTGACAATTTTCAACTGTTATGATCCCAAATCTGGACTGCAAAAGTCAAAACATTGCAGTGAGCCCCAATGCTTGCAGCCCAGATATTGTTGTTGCCCCCCCAAAATCTGTTCCTTTGCGTAGGAATTTTCAAGCAGGCATGTAAACCCAAATGCCAAAAGGGAAAGCGAATCACTATTTTCATGACTTCTGCTAATGTTTCACAAGGGCTAAAATTAAAACGACTGACATTCCCCCATCATTTAATTCAAGCCGACTCTCTGCAAACTGTTTAATTATTGTGAAATCATTTGGTTGTTGGTTTTATTTTTTTGCTCTGCAGGAAATAACTGAGATTGCAAGTGGTTTAATGGCAATGCCATAATGGCCCCGTAATTGCATCTTTAATTGCTTTTAGTATTTTTTGTTTGTTTGTTTCTCAGCTGTCCAGACAAAGCTGAAGGGAGGAGAGAGAGATGGGAGGGAGGGAGGGATGAGGGAAGAAGGCAGTGGTGAAATCCAAATTTTTTTACTACCGGTTCTGTGGGCGTGGCTTGGTGGGCGTGGCAGGGGAAGGATATTGCAAAATCTCCATTCCCCCCCACTCTGGGGCCAGCCAGAGGTGGTATTTGCTGGTTCTCCGAACTACTCAACATTTTTGCTACCGGTTCTCCAGAACCTGTCAGAACCTTTCAGAACCTGCTGGATTTCACCCCTGGAAGAAGGGAAGAAAGGAAGGATGGAGAGAGGAAGGGAGGGAAAGGGGAAGGAAGGAGAATGGAAAGAAGGGAGGGAGGGAGATAGAAAAGAAAGAGGCAAAGAGAAATGGGAAGAAGAAAGGAGAGATGGGAGGGAGGAAGGGAGGAAGTAAAAAAGGAAGGAAGGGGAAATGGGAAGAAGGGAGAGAGGGAGGAGGAAGGAAGGAGGATTAGAAATATGGGAAGAAAGGAGAGAGAAATGGGAGGGAGGGAAGAAGGAAGTGAAGTGAAGAAGGAAGTAAGAAAAGTAAGGAAGGAGGAAGGAAGTGAAGTGAAGAAGAAAGAAAAGGAAGGAGGGAGGGAGGGAAGAAGGAAGGAAGGAAAGGAACAAAAGAAGGAAGGAGAAATGGGAAGAAGGGAGGGAGGAAAGAAGGAAGGAGGCAAAGAGACAGGAGAGAAATGGGAGGGAGGAAGGAAAGTGAGGAAGTAACAAAAGTAAGGAAGGATGGAAAGAGGGAGGGAGGGAAGGAAGAAGGAAGGAAGGAAAAGGAAGAAGGAAGGATAAAAAGGGAAGGAGGGCAGGAGGAAGGAAGGAAGGAAGGATAAAAAGGGAGGGAGGGAGATAGGAAGAAGGAAGGAGAGAGAAATGGGTGGGAGGGAGGAAGTGAAGTGAAGAAGGAAGTAGGAAAAGGAAGGAGGGAGGGAAGGAAGAAGGAAAGAAAGAAAGGAACAAAAAGGAAGGAGAAATGGGAAGAAGGGAGGAGGCAAAGAGATAGGAGAGAGAAATAGGAGGGAGGAAGGAAAGTGAGGAAGTAACAAAAGTTAGAAAGGATGGAAAGAGGGAGGGAGGGAAGGAGGAAGGAAGGAAAGGAAGGAGGGAGAGAGGGAAGGAAGAAGGAAGGAAGGAAAG